>NW_024539350.1:0-120702 GCF_016758775.1 Suillus clintonianus
GGACATCAAACGCGCTAAGGAAGCACATTGGAAGGACTGGCTAGAGGACCTCACCCTATCGGGAATATGGACGCTCCACAAATACGCGGCAAGTACCCCGAACGATCAGATACATACCAGGATCAAAACGCTTAGTGACCCAAGGGCAAACGAACACAACGGCGCAACGCAAGACAACGCTCGTAAGAGCGAACTGCTCTACGACGTGTTTTTCCGCCCCCCTCCAGCCAACTGACTACATAGAAGCAAACCCAGAGTATCCCGAACCTGTCTGCTGAATTCGAGCTAATTACTAACACACAGATTCACCACGCCATCAAGAAACTCTCCCCGCTCAAGGCTCCCGGCCTAAACGGAGTCAGCAACATAGTGTTCATGCGCAGCGCCGACCTCCTAGTCCCCTATATGGGACCGATATTCAGAGCAACGTTCACGCTCGAAGTATATCCAGACGAGTGGAAAAGGTCCTCGACTATAGTACTCAGAAAGCCGGGAAGGCCAGATTATAGCATACCGAAAGCCTACCGCCCCAGTCACACTACTGGACACTATGGCCAAGATCCTCTCATCGTGCATTGCAGACGACCTAACGTATATATCAGAACAGCACAACTTACTCCCACCCACCCATTTTGGAGGCCGCCCAGGCCGATCGACAACGGACTCGCTCCAACTCCTCACCAAGTTCATCACCGACTCCTGGGCCTCCCAAAACAATCACGTCTCGGTACTATTCCTCAACGTAAAAGCGGCCTTCCCAAGCGTGGTGGTACGCCGACTGATGCACAACCTCAGAAAGGCTGGAATTCCACAAGAATATGTCAACTGGTACAACAGACGCCTCGACGGCCGCACGACGCACCTATTTTTCGATGATTACCAATCCAATCTGTTCGACGTAGTGGACGGCATCGACCAGGGGTGCCCCCTGTCACCTCTAGGATTTGTATTCTACAACTCAGGTGTTTTGAGAGTCGCTGACAATAGACCTCGACAGGGCGAACTCAGCCTAGGATTCCTAGACGACGTAGCGCTTGCAGCCAGAGGAAGAACTTACGAGGAATCGAACGGCAAACTCAAAGTCATGATGGAAAAACGAGGAGGCGCACTTGAGTGGAGCGAGAGTCACAACGCTGAGTTCGAACTCGAGAAAACCGCACTAATCTGTCTTTCCAGCAAACACATCCCAGATCCAAGGAATCCCAACAAGACCATCCCATCACCCCGGCTCCCAATCATTATACGCAACCACACCATCCAACCATCAAAGTCGCACAAGTTCCTGGGGGTCATCCTCGACCAAGATCTCAACTTTAAAGAACACGCGGCCCATGCCATGGCAAAAGGCACGAAATATGCTCTAGCATGCAGAAGAATCATCCGACCGACGAGAGGTGTTCACGGCAAGTTAGTAAGACGCCTTTTCGAGAGCGTTGTGCTCCCGAAAATGCTCTACGTGGCAGATATATGGTGCGCAAATTTGATAAGCAAAGGCAAGGGCGCACGAGGGGGAGGCCGAGGAGCAAGAGGCTTTGCGTCCCAGATGGCGAGGGTCCAGAGGATGGCCACGCTAATGATAACCGGAGGATTAAGATCATCTGCCACTGACATATTAGATGCTCACGCTAATGTTCTCCCGTTTCAACAGACCTTAAGGAAGACATGCTATCGCGCCGCAATAAGGATGGCCACGCTCCCAGCACCGCACCCACTAGTCAAGGAGATCAAGGGAGCATATGAATACAGCGAAAAGAGGCAATTCAAGGGGAGAAAACGCTACCCGTCACCCCTGCATAGACTAATGAACGAATTCCAAACAGATCCATCGAAGATCGAGAAGATCGAAGCTGTAAGACATTATCCCAAGTGGGAACCGGACGTCGACACGAGAATCGCAGAGACGAAGGAGAGAGCCGTGGAAGAGGACAAAAGCGCGACGGAGGACCTACGAGTGTACTCGGACGGTTCTGCAACAGAAGGGAAGGTCGGGGGAGCAGCGGTCCTAATGAGGGGAGACGAGATCATAAGGAGCAAGAGACTGCACCTGGGAGGCATCAAACACCACACCGTATATGAGGCGGAGCTGATAGGGATGATACTGGCATTAGAGCTGTTGAGGGAGGAAGGCGTCAATGAAGGAAGGACAATGGTACTAGGGGTGGATAACCAGGCCGCGATACGCGCGATGACAACATTCCAGTCAAGACCAGGCCACTATCTGGCCGACATATTCCATGACGACTTACGCAAACTGCTCCCCCACAACGATGGCAGAACACTCGTCATCAGATGGACACCAGGCCATGTGGGCATTCCGGGGAACGAGGCTGCGGACGAGGAAGCGAAAAGGGCAGCAGCAGGAAGCACGTCAGACACGCGCTCGTTACCAAGGTCACTTCTAGCAAAGGACAACACAGTTGCAACCCTACCGCAAAGCAAGTCAGCACTCAAGCAAAATTTCTATGGCAGAATCAAAGACGAGGCATCAAACGTAATGCGGGAATCCCCCCGTTACACACGTCTCCAATCCATTGACCACACTGCCCCGTCCAAGAAATTTGCGAAGAGAATAGAAGATCTGCCCAGAAAACACGGATCCCTACTGTTCCAGCTTCGCACTGGCCACATCGCCCTCAACAAATACCTCCATTGTATAGGAAGTGCACCATCCGCGATGTGTCAACAATGTCGAGTACACGAAGAGACAGTCCATCACCTTCTGCTAGTATGCCCCAAGTACGCTAGACAAAGATCCGCGCTAGGACTGGAAGTGGGACCACGGCAGCTCAACGTCAAGTACTTACTCAGTGAAACGAAAGGCATACGGGCGACACTCAAATACATCGCACGCACAAAACGCTTGGAAACAGTCTTCGGAGACGTCACACCCCAAAAGGAAAAGGAGTAGAGGAAAGAGAAAAGGATGACGCGAGGAAGAAGGATAGAGAGGTAGCGGAAACACGCCGGGAAACTCATATCAACTACACTCCAACGCCTTAAGACGGCGCTACTGTCCTCGCCTCCCAGCCTGGGCCATTGCAGAGACTCGACAACACCATTCGTAACACAACCTACACGCCAAAGATTAAATACTGTATGTAATGTCCAACATAGGGCTCCGCCCCACAGGACAATAAACGAGGATTTTTTTTTTTTAAAAAAAAAAAAAAACCAATACACTCACATCCTGTCAATGTCTTCGGTCAGCATGGCTCGAGGCCAAAGGAGGATGAACAAACTTACGTCCTATGAATGGATCAGCGATGTCGTTGGTGAGCAAGGCTCGAGGGGTCAGACACTCACAGTCTGTTGAGGGATGCACAATGTGAGTGGTAAGCAAAGCTCGAGCTCCACGGAGGACTAAACCACTGACTTCCTGTGAGTGAACGAGCAATGTCACAAGTGAGCAAGGCTCGAGCTCGACGGCAGAAGAACACACTCACATACTGTCAATGTGGATTAGCAATTTCACGGATCAGCAATGTTGGAGATCGACAGAGGATTGATGTGCTCACAATCTGTGAACAGGTGGGGGATGTCTTCCGTCAGCATGGCTTGAGCTTGACAGCAGATCGACCAACTCACACTCTGTGAACGGGTGGGCGATGTCTTCAGTAAGTATGGCTCGACCTTGACGGCGGATAGACCAACTCACAATCTGTCAACAAATCACCCAACGTACTTGGTCAGCAGGGCTGAAAGTCGACAGCGCATGAAGAGACTCACACTCTGACAATGAATCGACAATTGCATCAGTGAGCAGGGCAGGAGGTCGACAGAGGAAGTTCACGCTTACAAGCTATCGACGAATCAGCAAGTCTTTCGGTGAGTATAACTCAAGGCCGGTGAAGGATGAATATACTCACATTCTGCCGAAGGATCAGCAATTCCTTCACTCAGCAAGACTCGAGTTCGAAGAAGGATCAACACTCACATCCTGTCAACGGATGTGCAACAACTGGAATCAGCATAGAAGGAGGATCAAGACACTCACAGCCTGCGAAGAGTAGCCAACGACGTGCATCAGCATGGCTCGAGCTCGAAGGAGGGTCAAGACGCTCACAGCCTGCGAAGAGTGGGCAACGACTTGGATCAGCATGGCCCGAGCTCGAAGGAGGATCAAGACACTCACATACTGCAAATAGTGGGCAACGACTTGGATCAGCATGGCTCGAGCTCGAAGGAGGATCAAGACACTCACAACCTGCGAAGAGTAGGCAACGACTTGGATCAGCATGGCTCGAGCTCGAAGGAGGATCAAGTCACTCACAGGCTGCGAAGAGTGGGCAACGACTTGGATCAGCGTGGCCCGGGCTCGAAAAGGGATCAACAGACATACTACCTGCAAACAAACACCCAACATAAATAAGAGCAACTTTCGAACATTCCCATCATCTTACAAAAATATGTGGAAACCAGACACCCAATTTAGCTACTGCATTCACATCTGGGGGAACAAGCTGTGAAAGTGTCCTGGGCAATAGTCAATAATGCTCGTGCCAGGCAAATGATGGGTAGATACTTCTCAACTGCATATTTCATGCAGAGTTCTAAGTTGGTCTGCTGAGTGGAGACGAACAATTGCTGCAGGACTTCATTGTCCAGAGTTCCAGCAGTCCGTTCGATGAGTGGCCCACAATCAGCATCATCCTGGTCCATGTCTATTGGATCAACAGTCATCATGTATCAGACTTCAATGATTCACAGCTTACCTGGGAGGCAGACGTGGCATTTTGGAGGCCGTCGGATGGTCTTGGGGTCATATAAAAACTTCAGTTGTGGCCCGTTTGCAAATGTCTCTTCGGCATACTTCGGGGCCAGTTTCTTGGTGTCCTTCCTCGATGTTCCGTTTTCTGTCAGTCGTGCGAATTCGACGTCGTAGAGGGCATCGAATTTGGTGAATAGTACGATGACCGGAACTGAGGATCCAAGTTGCGAATCAGTCAATGATTATCGGACAGGTCCAAAAGCTTACTGCTTCCGGTGTCACAGCAGGAGAAAAATTTGCGTTCGGCTTCAGTAAAACAGCGGCTTGCCTGATCCATCGGTATGCAATACCTACGCAAAGAGTGAGCCAGGGCATGTGAGCCAGTGGATGTCGCTAACTCGACCAATTACCATATGGTGTGGATTCGATCCTCTATCTTTACTAGTGTTGTGCAAAGCCCGGCCTGAAGCCCTAGGCCGAGCCAAGCCTGGCCTTGTTGAGCCTGGCCGAGCCGGGCTTTGGAGTAGGGCCTATGAGGGCTTTGGGTCCGGCTCATTGTCTGCACAAGCCTGGGCCTGGTCCTTGAGCCCCGGCTTTCAGACCTGTCAATCACTGTCAATCAGCACAACTATCACGGCATTCCCCGCACTTCTGTACAGTAGTTGTACCTTCAAACTTTAAGCTTAGATTGCCAGCAGGACTGGGGAATATTTTCACGCAAATACCGCATGATGATTGCACGTGTTGACACTCCTGTTAACGACTCTGACAGCGAACCACCTCCCACATGTCCTAAACGAGCAGGCGCACCAACTGCTAAGGTTGTCAGCGCTGATAACGCGGCTGATCTAGAGTTGTCATCGCATCGGAGGGCTCACGAAGCCGCTAAAGCATCACTTCCTACTGCGCCTGCCACAAAACCTACCAAACGCAAGGCTCCAGCTCCCAATCTGCAAGAGGAAAGTTCTGTTGCTGCGAGACCAGCAAAAAAACGTGCCCATGAACATGTTGAGGATCCGCCTGCAGATGCCGTCGATGCAGATGGGTTTCTCGAAGACGTCCAAGTTCTCGACATCGACGAACCATCAAAACCACATCGTGAGCAGCACAGTCGGGACATCGATGCTCTCTTCTCGGCCCCGTATGCCAAGGATGGTAAGAAAGTGCGTGATTGTAACATGTGCACATAAGTCAATCTCCCTCTTACTCTCACAGAATGCACATTGATTATTGTATTAGCAAAACTCATAAACGTGCTGTACCATTTGTCAACGAGATTTCGACGTTACGTCGCCATCAACAAGCCATGCACAGAGTAAATTTTTTTAATGTGTCGTGTCTCTACTACTAACTTATACTTGTAGGCTGAATATCTCAAATGGGCTGAAAAAAATAAGTTCGAATCTATGCTCCCAAAAGATACGAAACGCTGCCGAGAGGAAGCAGCCGCTGATAATCAGACTAACATAGATGGGCACTTGAAGCAGCGCGTGCTGAGAGAGAAGGTTGTCCAGTATTCAGATGTGCTATTTCGAGAGGCCGCACTCGAATGGCTGATAGAAACTGACCAGGTGATTTGGTTTGTGAATTGTTTTATACATTCTGACTCTACTTCACAGCCTATTGATGCACTCGAACACCCTGCATTCAAAAACATGATTGATATTGCAGCTTGCTCGACCAATGGCGTCAAACTTTCTGATCGCAAGCAGACACGACGCGCCATCATTGATTTGTTCAAACAGAACCTCATCAAGCTTCGAAAACGGTTACTGGTATGTGCATTCATTTTCAATGTAATTTCATATTATATTATTGTTTGCAGAGTGAAGCCGTGAAGGGTCGTGTCAATCTGACGTGCGATGCCTGGCAGGCAACAAATGTCGACGGCTACTTCGCCGTCACTGGTCACTGGGTTGAAGAACTAACACTCGGTGCTTGGACAGTCCAGAGCGCACTTTTGGGATTCACGCGCTTGAACAATTCGCACAACGGGAAACGTCTTGGCCAAGCTCTGTACAAGGTAGTGAAGCGTGTTGGCGTCGCACATAAAGTAAGTATTTTATTGTCATTGTATTAGCATCATTGATTGTTTGAATAGATCGGTTACATTACATGTGACAATGCAACTAACAACGACACGATGATGGAAGAATTTGGGAAGCATATCGAAGACCTTACGCACAAACCCTTCGACCACAAAAAACGGAGGCTGCGGTATGTACTCATATATATATATATATGCGCCGTGATGATTATTTACACTCAATACTAGGTGCCTTGCACACATAGTCAACCTGGCGACACAAGCCCTTCTGTCAACTCACAGCAAATCGAAGCACATTGATGCTACCAAGCCCGATGATGACCTCGTAGCATCACGTCATGACCAGCGTGACGAAGTGGGTCTTGTCCGCTCTATTTCGGTCAAGGAGCGCTCTTCAGCCTCCCGCAAGGAGCTTTTCCATATGATTCAGCTCCGCGCTGAGAATGGACATGTCCCTGTCTCCAACGCTCGACAACTCCTCCTTGATATGAAGGTTCGGTGGTCTTCCACCTTTGTAATGCTTCGTCGAGCTTATGAGCTTCGAGAGGTATGTTCGTAGCAAGCTCTTTGTTTTTATCCCTCACTATTCTTTTTACTAGGATGTGAATTATTTTGTCGGACGGATATCTTTACAAGAACGAGACCTTACTCAATGAAGAAAACTCGCTGAGCTGGAACTCTCAGATGATGAGTGGTCTCGTGTGCAGAAGCTGTTGTCAATTCTTGGTGTAGGTTTTATGTTATGTTAGAATTCAGTACTCATATTTTTGTGGATTAGTTTGCGGAATTGGCGCAGCACTCATTTTCAACAGATCAAGGACCCACACTACACCTTGCACTCCCCGCACTTGAAGGACTACACGCTGCTTGGTCCTCACGTTCTGGACGTGTCAAATACATCGATTTTCACGAAGGTTTGGATGCCGGCCTTGAGAAAGTTTCGGAATACTACACAAAGACTGCCCACTCAGATGCTCATATCATGGCCATGTGTACGTGCTCATTTTTATTATTTGTATGTGTACTAAACATCGGGTGGAACATAGTACTTGACCCTACTCAAAAAGCAGCCCATATTCGACGTTACTGGGGTGAAGAACTGCTTCACAGAGCTCTTGAGAATGCTGAACAGATGGTATGTCTCTTCTCGCTGCCTACCAACTGTGCTGTTCGCTAATGTGATGTGTTAGTATGAAGAGCGCTACACACAGATATACGGAAACGGCGCTGAGCAGTTACCAACATCCGCTGAGCGTATCACTACGGGCAACCACAAACTAGACGCCTTATTGGGTGAGCTTTCTGACGGCGAGGACGAGGGATCTGAAGAATCTTTTCAACCTGTTCCCTTGGCAATCTCACGGACACCTTCAGTCTCTCGTTTGAATCCTGCGGACCCATCGAAACCCTGGCAGGATGATTTTCATGCCTACCTAAACTCCAAGGATCATCTCGGAGACTTGACGGTTACCCAGTGGTGGGGTATCAACGCTCCGCGCTACCCAGTTTGGGCCTCACTCGCACGAGACTTCCTCTCGATCATGGCATCATCTGTATCGAGTGAGAGGGCTTTCTCGTCAGCGGGTATCACAATCAGTAAGCGGAGGAACCGTCTGAAGGCTGACATTGTTGAAGCTCTTCAATGCCTCAAATGTATGTTCAAACGAGGACTACTATTTCGTGAAGACCCTTTGATCATGACCGAGTTGGAGGATGAACTTGAACCTTGGGACACAGTAGTTGAGGGCTTGGATGCTGAAGACGAGGGCAGGGATTCTGGAGACGAGGATGATATTTTTGTACAAATGTTAGACATACATACTATATGAATACAAAGCCCCAGCCTGAGCCTGAGCCTGGCTGAGCTGAGCCTGAGCCGTCGAGGAGGGCTCGGCCTCCAATCTGAGTAGGCCTGAGCCCTGTTAAGCCGAGCCCAAGCCCAGGCTTTTGGGCCGAGCTGGGCCTTGCACAACACTAATCTTTACTTTCTTTGAATGGTCTGTGATGAATGTGTTTACCTTGTCATACTCTGATTCGCCGCCTGCTTCAAAACCGCGCGAATCGTGAAAGATGAATCCTGGGTTTTTTCGAAATACCATCTCGTTCTCGATGTCGTGTTCTCCACGCTGAGAATACGTCAGTTGATGTTGCCAACTGATGGTACACGTTACCTCTCTGGATGCTGTCAAAAGAGTGGCATCGATCTGATGTCGATGGAATTATCATCACTATCATCCTCGTACTAGCATCATGATGCGCACCTTTTCACCAGCGCTATTAAATATCTCGGGGTTCTCTTTGGTATTGCATACCCTCTGGAGGATGGTGGTTTTCCCTGCATTCGCTCTTCCTATGATGAGGATTCGAAAGCGATTAATCTTCTTTTTGATCTCTGAAGAATCCATGAAGACAGGTAAATGGCAGTGATAGAACTGAGCGGTGAGAATTGTTCAGCGCTGAGAGGAGAATTTAAACCGCTATAGTAGCTAGGTGTGTGAGTTCTGTGAGCGATCTTAAGCTTGTCAAATGTAGATCCAGTGTTGAGGCGTACACATTCTCCCACATCTGTCCTATATGAAAGACGGAGCGCTCGTCACACATCCAAAATAGGTACACCTCATCACATACTGATGGAGTTTAGACCTATGTCAGCCTTCTACTCACAGCCGTGACTCTGAGAGTTGTCAAACTCTTCCCATGGCACTCAGTACTTAGCGCTCAACCTTTTTCTTCTAGTAGCACTACGGGTCAAGAGGACTGGTACTCAACTTGGTGATCAAACATCATGTAATTAAACGTCTACGGCATTCCGGCACTCGAAATTCATCCACGCATTCCCCTGCATCTATCCCATCCCAGTCGATTTTGGACTGCGCACGTACGAACAACCGCCTTCGACAAGGTGCTCGAAAAAGAAGTAAAATCGTTCTTTGACCATGAGCGGCTGTTTTTCTGGCTCGAGGCGCTTGCCCTTATTAATGCGCTCAGTGGTGCAGTTACTGCCCTTTTCGCTCATTGCCAAATGGGCTGCAGGTGAGCATACATATGTTTACTGGGTGTCAGATAAAGTGCTCACATGCAACCGCAGGGCCATTCCGAATTCAAAGATATCTCGTCGATCGCCATGGACGTCCAGAGGTTCATTCAAGTCTTCGGTCCGGCTGTGGGATACAGCCACAGGGCAGTTGGTGATCCCTTGGAGGAGCACGCTGTGGAAGTTAGCTCAGTCTCCTTCTCGCCGGATGGCAACCACATCGCGACTGGCTCAGACGATCACACTGCCCGGCTGTGGAATGTAGCGACGAGGCAGCTTGTGCAACAGTGCGCTGACTCAGAGTCAGATCATTCCATTGAGACCGCCACTGCGAAGACAAGCTACACTCGCTTCATTCGCTTCTCGTCTAATTCTACCCATACGCTGTGTAACCTTGTTGGGTTAATGGTGGGAGCTTTCCATGATGACCGCGGGTCAACCTCCTTTGTCCTGGATCGTGACGGTGGGTGGGTAGTAGGACCCAAACAACAGCTCTTATTCTAGGTGCCACCCGTTTCTCGAGCCTGATTTTTTTTATTGTCCTCGGACTGTGTTTGTGTGATTTGAGCCGCATGTCGCAAGGACAACATTGGCAAAGTGCCGAGAATTGTGAGTCTCTCGAGCCTTTTCCGTTGGTCGCTCTCACTAAAATCACTACTTTCAGACCTTGATAATGATGATCGTATTCGACCAATTGATCCATCACGGAGATTTGAGTTATAATGTGATATTCAATGTCCACCGGATCATACTTCGTATTATCTTCTATACCCTGTGTCGAGCCTGAGATCAGGGTTGTCCGAACGAACAGCCTAGCAGAAGTGGAACATCCTGAGTGGGACAGAAACACAGCTCGTTGTACACACTTGACAGCACAATGTGTGGTCGTAATATGGATATCTACACGAGAGTGGTGAGAACCACAGCATCGTGAGGATAGTACGTGAAACGATGTGCGGGAGGCCTGCAAGACTATGCGAGATAAGAACAAACTGGATGAGGAAGTCAGCAAGCGCTGGGCGAGAGCGAGCGAGCGGGGGGGCTAGATCCGAGTCGAGGCAAAGCAAAGAGTAGGAGCAGATGTATCATAGAGGTTCGATTATGCTGTGAGCGGCGGCGGATGAGTGGATGACGATCAGGATATGAGGATGCTGCAGCGAATTCATAGCAAAAAATTGAAAAGGAAAGTGCGCACCAGGACAGGTTCAATGGCATTTTGCGGGAAGCTTAGATTAAGATAAATTTAAGTCGGCCTACATTTCCACTCCTAGTATCAGTTAGATGATAAACTTCGTGAGCCGGACAGACAAAAATAATGACTAACTGATAATAAGTCTACACGTCAATGATTTCAAACCTGCTTGCACGATGATGATCAAAATCTTGCTCTTTGGATTCCTGTTTTTTTATTTCGAGGAGCAAATAAATCCTATCCTTATCGATCCATGCGTTCTCCAACTCGTCATAATCGAACTTCCTTTTGCATACAACCTCAACGTAAGGCAGGGACGTTGTCAAGACCACCACGTCCATGGGATTAAGGCCAGGGATGTGTATCGTAGATGGCTGCTTCACTACTCACCCCAGACCCTGCCTGTTTGTGACAGCTAGCGGGCTGAAGTCCATCATATGTATTGAAGGCCAACCGAAAAAATTTGCCTGCAAGACCCGATTCCCACTAATGCGAATTCTGGGTGGAAATGGGTGCTGAAAAAAACGAGCATTTGAAGGGCCCCAGTGATTCCATGGTATTTCTGGTGCTTCTATCATAGTTCCGTCAAAGTCGAAGAAAATCCTCGTGGAAATGACGTAGACTTGATATTGAGCTGTACTAGTAGCACACGAAGCGTTGAGGCATAGTAGTTGATGCCTGAGGTCTGGGGTGCACGCCGTCGGCATCTGAGGGGTATGTGCAATATCATCCGTGGAAAGGATGCATTCTATCTCCAGCAATTGGAAGGGCATCACGAAACGCGCCAGCAATTGTGGCGTCTGGGACATGTCCTCGAATGAATAGAGCTCCAACATGTCGATGGCAACTAGTAACCTGTTGTTTCCGAGGAAACAAAAATCGTTCACGTTGTTATCTGCCCGATATGAGTAGCATCTGCTGAGGACGCTCTAAATTGAGAATAAATTGTCAAGTCGTCCAACTATTTCTCATCAAAACTCACATTGGATGTCGTTGAGTGCTGCCGGTCCCAGATCTGCAGCTTCCACCTCGGACAGGACGTGTATAATTCAGAAGTACTATAAACTTCCACCTTGCGGTACAAAGCGATATACTTCCCATAATCCTTCAGCTTCGCCATGCTTGTCCTAGTAATTTCGTTCTCGTTTTCGGGCAGCCCAATCAGTGTCCGTCCAGCAGCTTGGAGGGGAATACTACCATCCAGGGGAATTAGGTCGACATGGAGTGTCTCGCGAGCCAGATGTCCGGGTTCAGCATTGTCGACATAAATAACATATGCGGATGCGATCAGGTTCTGTGCTGGGTCCATGAGGACATCGAGGTTGGCTGCTGGAATATGAAGTGGACGCAACGTTCCTGGAGACCAGTTGCGTTTGATTCTTTGTTGTGAGGGCTTTGGAAGAATCGGGATAATCGCTGCCTTGTCTTCGTGTGCGTCCCACAAATAGAGATGCCCATCGGCGACAAATTTGTCCACATAGCCCGGTACCTCTGGTATAAAAACGGTTTCGGAAGAGTGGAAGTCAACCTTGAACCACGCATGAGCTCTGTCCCTCAAGAGCTGTAAGCGCTCAGAAGTAGGGGTGTGATCGTCCTTGGTGGGAACAGGGAATGATAACCGTTGGCCACTAAGTTCGACAATATATTGAAGCTTGGAGGAGGACAAGTACGTCTGTTGGAGGGCCTTGCATACCTACAAGAGGACTGTCAGGATCAAATTCCATGTAGGACAGGGACCATCGATGATGAATTGTAGCTCACGGATGTACAACGGAGAATATCTTTGCAAGAAAGGAAGCTCAGAATATGCAACCAGAGTTCTTCAGCAAGAGACAGAAAGCCTGTTTTGGGCTTCATTTCGTGGTCCATTCTCTTGACAAGACGGTGAAATGGGAAACTGATATCGACTATCAGATATGAATGGGAAGCTATGGGAAGTCATTGAATTTGAAAGTATTTGAATGACCACACCCATTATTGTCGAGCATGCCAGAGTGGCGGGCCAGGTGACACGGTATCAACAAAAAAAACCAAAACCGTGCATACCAGTGGGGGCGGCGCCCACGCGAAAGACCAGTAACAACTAGTACAACTTCAAGATGCGCAATTGGGTACATTCCGTAGTACAAACACTGACACGTGACAGACTTGCGAGTGGGTGGCCGTGACAATACAAGTCCGTTGTCGGAAATTTCCAGCAGGCATTATAATGCTCCCGTATCGTAATGCTATATTTATCACCATCATGATTCGATTACGATGCGATCATGATTTGATTACAATTCAATCATGATTCGATTACGATTTGTTTACATATTGATTACATGTCGTTGAGACTATCACGAGTCGCAGCCTGACCTGAGTTTCAATTATACACTAAGTACCATCTGCATCAAAGGTACGCAGTATTTCTAACTCATACTAGATAGACTCACAAATTCCCCGCAAGTCCTCATCTCGCCTTTCGTGCCATCAATTTCCATTTCGATGCCTCCTCAACGGACATCAGACGATGTGATGTGTAACATATGTGGGATACTAGTACGAGCTCGTGGATTTGTGCCGCATGCAAAGAAATGTAGGAAGCAAGCCCGGGAGAAAGAAGAAGATGACGAGGTCAAAGCGATCATCGAAGAAGCGGCGAAGAAATGTACGTATGCACACCATTTTTGTTTTGTCCCATATCTCACCTCACAACTGCACAGAACACAAGGCTCACAATCAATCCAAAAGACGTGCGGCGTCATCTACAGGTGAGTTAGCACTCGACTAATTTTCTTTGACATTGATAACTCAAATAATACTATTGTCAGTTGATCCAATCAAAATTTGGTCGGTGCAGCGTCACGACCACGAGGACGAAGCTGCAGAAGATAATAATGGTATGTTTGCATAGTTTAGTGGATTCCCAAAAACTGATCAATCATTTTATGTGTCAGACATGCAAGGATCAACGCCTCGAAGTCGTCAATCGTTGATATCGGACTTCAGTATGGCATCACCTGGCCTTCAGAGCCACTACGACGACGCAAATCCTGAAGAGCGGGAACCATTACCGCAGCTGGATGATATCAAGGTTGATTATCATCCTCACAGCCAGATTCCGTCCACCATTCATCATTTCGCTGATTTCTCTCGCACACGTCCCACGGAAGCTTCAGTACCTCGGAATCACGCACCATGGGAACCGTTCCGCACACGGCTCGATTTTGAGGTCGCAGAACTTGCCCTCGAAGCTGCACTCACCGCAGAGCAAACCAATCGTCTGCTTAGTCTCGTTCATCGTTCCGCACATAGGGACGAAACCTTTACACTACAAAACCATGATGAAGTCCGGGAGTTGTGGTCAACTGCTTCCCAACGCTTCACACCGGTAGGCAAATACAAGTTCAATTTAATTAGACGTGCTTAACTAAAATATGAGTAATTTATCAAGTTTCAAGTTGATGTAGTGTCGGTTCTGTATCAAAAAAAGGTGCATGAGTTTGATATGCACTACCGTCCTCTGTGGGAATGGGCTCTTGATATGTTGCGAGATCGACGTCTTGCGCCGCACTTCGTATTTGATGCGCAACGCCTATACAAATTCAATGGTACGCGTTTTGTACGCTTTATTGACGAACCTTGGACAGCCAATGCATTCTGGGATGCACAGGTAAGTCTTGATCACTTTGTATGCCCAATGACATGCAACTGCGCATTGTGTAGTCACGACTTCCGCCTGAGGCAAAGCCTCTGGCTTTTATCTTGTACGCAGACAAGGCAAAATTGTCCTCTTTCGGTACCCAGAAAGCCTATCCGATTGTTTGTCGGATTGCAAACCTGCCTGTCGAAATCCGGAATGGTGCTGGTATTGGTGGTGGCCGAATTGTAGGTTGGCTGCCTATTGTTAGTCTAAGTATTTAGTTTTATTTCATACACATGCTAATGTCAGAGCAGGTGTCAGAGGATCCGGAGCATGCAGGCAAAAGCAGCTTTGTGGACTTCAAGACTGCCGTTTGGCACGAGTCCTTTTTAAAACTTCTTGAGTCCGTCATACAGATCTCGAGGACGGGATACTGGTTCGAGTGCGGTGATGCCATCCGGCGCCTGCTTTGGCCCTTGATTTTGATTCTGAGCGCCGACTATGAAGAACAGTGAGTGCTCAAGTTCGCTGTGATATTGCTGACGCCATGTGATAGATGTATCATGGCATTGATTCGCGGACTGAAAGGTAAATTTCCGTGTCCGATCTGCTTGGTCCCTCGAGACGAGCAATCAGTCTTGTCTCACGAACTTCGATTACGGACAAGCGCTGAGTCTGAGGAGACCCTTCAGTTGGCCCGCGCGAAGAAATCCAAGAAGGAGAGGGAGAAATTACTCAAAACTTACTCGCTGCGTGACGTTGAAGTATGATTTCCAAGGTCTTTTGCGCACACCACACTGACAGACACGATCCTCAGAACGCCTTCTGGAGAATGATGCTCACCGACATTCACCGAGCACTCTCCTTTGATCGCATGCATGTGTATCATGGAGGGCTTTGGAGGCACCATCTGTGGAGGGAGCTTCAGTTCTGGATACTTGAATTAGGGCGAGAAGCTGTTGTGCAGATGGACGCGTGGTACGTATATATTATTATCCAACATGCACTGCCTCAAACTTAATGGTACTACCTCAGCTATGATGCTTTTCCGCGGTGGTCTAACCTGACGCACTTCTCAAAGGTAGTTGGAGTTGATTTCAATGATAGCTCACATCACGAGGACATATCGAAGGTAAGCCGTGACTGAAGCTGAATTCTGTGCTAATGACCCTCAGATGGCTATCTTTGCGGCGCAAAGGATCCTCCGCCGTTCACAGAGTAAGCTCGGCTATCTACTCTTGCGATGCATACACCACTATATCGATCTCGACATTTACGCTGGATTTGAGGTCCACACTGAAGATTCAATTGTTGCAGGAAGACGAGCTCTGCGGGAATTTTCAGTGTTGATGGAGGTAAGTTTTGCTTCGCAATACTTCCCGACCACTCACTTATGATGTGCGATTAGGAGTATATTCTCAAATCACAGCCTGTAACAGGCAAGGATTGGAATTTCCCCAAGAAACACGCAAGTTCGCATCTATTCGACAATATCTTGGCGAAAGGCGCGACATGAAACTACAACACAAAACCGAACGAGAAGATGCACGGCCCCGTGAGGGACATCTACCACAATCGAACAAATTTCAAGAACGTTGCTACACAGGTTCGTGTGTCAACAGGACTGTATATTAACATAAACTAATAAGAACTGCCCTTAATGACTTCAGATACTTCGCTACGACCATTGGCTGCTAACCTTAACATCAATGCGTTCTGAACTCGACGAGTTGGACGAGTACAATCGGAAAGCCGACCTCCCAACAACAGAAGACGCAGACACAGAAAATCCTGCGATTTCTGTGGCTCCAGCTCCCTACACCCACGTAAAGTTAGGCTCGGCGCAGGGTGACATCTCATTTGCAAGTCTCGAGCAGTCGCATGCAGATGACGGGGCCTTCGTCGGTTTTCGAATCAAACTCAATGCCTTCCTGAACACATTCTTCCCCAGTAACGACATTCCTTTACCAAATGGAAAGCGCATTCATTTGCAGGCTGACAACAAGGTACGCCAACAATTCACCCTGCTAACTACTCGCTAAAATTGTGCTGCGCAACATAATATTTAGATTACTGGATACAAATATCTGCAAGTCAACTACGAGTCTATGGTCGACTGGCGCCAGTGCAAAGACCTCCTTCGATGCAACCCCGAGTTCTTTGGATCCCCGCGATATGATTGTGTAATGGTTCAAACCGACAATCAACCATTTTTTGCTCGCCTTATCTTCATGTTCGGTTGCTCAATTGGTGAAACCAATCTTTCACTGGCGCTCATACATCCGTACGATGTCGGAATTGGTGTCCGCAGCAAACATGATACTGATCTGGGACTATGGCGTGTACGAGCCAAACTTCGGTCATCTCCCGAATTCATCTCCGTAAGGTCAATTATCCGAGGGGCTGCGCTTGCCAGCGATCCTGGGAGACAAGGCGATTACTTCGTCATCGACACGGTTGACGCAGACATGTTTCTTCGGGTCAAGTCTCTGCAAGTCGCGTAACTTGCCTGACACTTTGGCCGCGGCCTGAGTATTAAAGAACTTATTTTTTTATATGATTTTCGGCTTGCAATACTCACTCTATCATTAGGTATAACACGCATTAAGTAGGTCATCAAGCTGCATCATTGACATTACTGACACAAGTGTGTCATAATACAGTGTCGCCTCGTGTTTGGACATGCATCTTTCATGCAGCATTTTTCTCAAGCTCACAGCTTCCATGATCCATTTCACTAATAACGACTTGTGTACCGCGTCAAATTGTATTATGCATGTTATCATTTAATCTCACTAGTAATACCACAGATTGATTCTAAACTGTTTAGGGTTGCCCGCAAATGTAGATAAAGACCTCGCAATTCATTCGTTCATTCAGCATCTGGGCCGCTCACTCATCACACATTTCGCTCCTCACATATTGCTCATGTTGGACTCTGATTCACAGCTCGATGATTCCGACTCTAATCCATTGTTATCGTCAGATTCAGGGCCTGATTCGGATGATGACGCCCCACGGCCTGTGGCACCACCAAGTGCCAACTCGTCTACAAAGCACCTTCAAGCGGTAAGCTCTCGTTTCTTTCGTCAACTCTCATTTGTTCACTGACTTATTTTATCTAGTACATTAAGCAATTACAACTTGAAAAAGGAAAGTTGGAAGAGCGCAATGCAGCGCTGAACGCAACCAATGGTACACTAGCGGCACAACAATTGAAACGTTGCAGGCGCTCGCCAAATCAGACAACATCCGCTGCTGCATTGCCAGCCTCATCTACTGTGTCCTTACGTTCATCTGCGCCACCTTCAACTACCGCATCCTCGTGTTCATCTGCGCCATCGACTACAGCGTCCATAATGACGTCGGAGACCATCATCGACAAGCTAATCTTAAGTTTAGCCAAGAAATACGCTTTGACGACGGAGATGTTTCTGCCTGAAAAGGTTATTTTTCAGACAGACTGCCCCGAACCTCTGGTCGATATAACAAGTCCGCAACGTTACGCAAAGAAATCGACAGAGAAGGCTTCCCTCGTCACTGAGCTCTACGCCTCAATCGATCACGAGTTGCATCCTGAGATGCAAACAAATGCATTCTTTAACTTGGTACGTAACTTAAAATTTTACATAGTTGTAAACGAGTTGACAATTTGCGGAACAGTTTGCAACCGGCATGCAACAGGCACGATCATCATTCTTCAATGGTCTACGCACTGTTTCAGGTACCATCTTCAACATGTCACCCGAGTATTTTGTTGCCAGATATGACCGCGCCTCCGTCCAGCAAATTATGGATATGATTGGATGGGAGGCGGGGAAGGGGAAGACCTTCGACGTTTTCAAAGCACCGGTACTTTACCCTGATAACATTGTTAACGAGAAAAAGATTTTCAGAAACTGGTTGACGATCGCGAAGGTAAAGTACACTGACTTAACCATAGGACAATTACTCATATCTTTCTTTGAAAGGTCATCAAGGTTTCAGTGTGCGGCAAGATGTCATTGTTCCCCAAGGGGCGTGGTGGCCCGCCTACCTATGCGAAGATTTGGAAACTCGAAAGCTGCACTCCCGGTATGATTGCATTTGGTGTGACTTCGGTATGTATTGATGTCAGAGGCGCTACCTAATAGTATGACTGATATCGTGTTCGGTAGATAATCTTCATGCTATCCCCAGATCAAGAATTCTCCGGGGATGGTATTGGAGCCATTTCTTCGATCCCTTACCACACCGTCTTCCGCGCCGTGAAAAGATTCTTCATCGTCAAGTGGACCCATGAACGCATCAAAGCCATTGTGGGACAAATTAACGGTTATGTCTTCGATAATGTTGCTCAGACGGAGGAGGACTATACCGCAGGCCAGCCTGAAGACATGGTTGATCGTGTCATGGCAGCATTGGACGATTCCGATAGCAGTTCGGATGAGGACCCCATTGGCCCTGACAGCCTTCGTGCGCACCATCCTACCATCGTTGAACCAAGTTCTTTGACCGCATCCTCATCCTCAAATACTGTTGCGGTACTAGTAGCTTCTCCCCTGCAACATGAACCCCCCCTGCCTTCTGATGTCGTGCCATCAATCTCAACTCAGGGTGTGGTACTCAATCCTGGGTCAAGCGCTACAAGTCCGGAGTCTGCCTTAGCTGCTACAGTGATAGCAGCACCCCATCCGAAGCCAGCTATTGAAGACTCAGTGACTGTCGTTACGAAGTCAACCAAGGGACGTCGGGGAAAAGGTCAGAAGGCTGATATAAATGGGCAAGATGTTCGCCGTTCCTCTCGTCAGACCGTCTCTACTAAATAGTCTTGAGCTTTCAGACTCCTACCTATTACCATACATACCAGTCAGCGCTCAAGTTCAATCAATATCGTTATCACGCAGATCTGGCATTTAGGTTCGTGTGATTTTGAAGCCGTTCAAGGACCTTGGAGGCAAAAAAATTCGGGTAAGTGTGATTTTGAAGCCGCTCGAAGACCTTCCAAGAGGCATTTGGGTTCGTGTGATTTTGAAGGCGTTCGAGGACCTTGGAGGCATTTGGGTTCGTGTGATTTTGAAGGCGTTCGTCATGGCCGCATCATTATAATTTTCAATCCTACTTACACGCTCGTTTTCCGAGTCTCCTATTAATCTCAATCTCCTATTGACATTTTACTTATCATTAATGTACATCAGGATGACAAATCAATCACATGATCATGCAGATTTACATGGCGACGGGATGACTCATGTGTCATTAAGATACCTCTCTTTAGACTGTAACCCATCTCTACCCTGGTCCAAACTCCAATATTGTTCAATGTCTGCCCCATTTCCCTCCGTCTGACCCATCCACCCCCCTGCAGGAATTCGGTATCGACATTGTCGGTGAAGACAACAAGACCACCATCCACCACAAAGTCGCTGCCCGCGTCATGTGTGTGTTCACGGACGAAGACGCACATCTCGCTGCCCGCGTAAAGGCCATCCCAACATCCGCCTCTCTCCCTCCCAACATCACCTGGGCCTCCATCCTCCCTCCCTCCGGTTCATCATCTGGAAGTAATAATAACTTTAGCTTTGCACATCCACAGCGCCGCCCTACCCTCCAGAGCCAGCTCGGTGGCTCGAAGACAACAAGACCACCATTCACCACAAAGTCGCTGCCCGTGTCATGTGTGTGTTCACGGACGAAGACGCACATCTCGCTGCCCATGTAAAGGCCATCCCAACATCCGCCTCTCTTCCTCCCAACATCCACCTCTCTCCCCCCCAACATCCCCTCCGTCCTCCCTCCCTCCGGTTCATCATCTGGAAGTAATTATAACTTTAGCTTTGCACATCCACAGCACCGCCCTACCCTCCAGAGCCAGCTTGGTGGCATGGGCAACAGTATGCGACCACCGGGCAAAATGGCCTTTCCTTTGACCACATATTAAGCAGACTTCAGGGCAAACTCCAGAAGAGCCGTGACACTGGCGCAGAACTGCACTCCCTGAGCTCTTCAATGAATGACATTCACGACACGCTCAGTGGCTCGGTGGTCTGTCCCCGCCATTCTCTTTATTCCTACATACTGACTATCTCCCTTCCCCACAGCCCCAAAACCTACCACACTTCCCCCAATTACTCCCTCCCGTGCGTTCACAACAAGCCTCGACCACCTCTGCACCCACGCCCGCATCTGCCACACCCGCAAATCCAGAACCCCCTGCACCTCCCCCAGAGCACCCTGGCCTTTCCGAGCTGCGCTCAGAGCTACATGAGACCCAAGCCAGCCTCGCAAGCCACGTCGACAAGGTCTGCGCCCTCGAGGACATGCTCGCAGAGCAGGAGGCCATCAAGGCCGAGGTCGCAGCTCTCCATGACCTCATCCACGCTTCATCCGCACGTTCCCAGCACGACAATGGCACGCACATAGACTTAGAGCGTGGTCGCTGTGGACACAACGATGACAATACATCTAGCATTCATACGATTACACCACATGAGCTGGAACGCGTTGAGGAGGAGGACGAGAGTGAAGAACAGGATGAGAGCGAGGAGGATCGGGAGCGTGCACAGAGGAGGGAGGAGCTGGGTAGGCCAAGGACGCCGGAGCCATCTTGAATGGGATGTCCGCTTTCCTTACCTCGTATTTCTCACGCCATGTACAGTCTTTCTGCCGTTAGAATACAATTGTCACGACATTGAGATGAAAATATAACTTAGTTGTGATGCCATTAAAATGATAATAAAATCTGGAATGCTCATCACATCCTTCTTATGAGACTGGTCAGAATGTCGTCGAAATACAATTGTTATGGCGTGGAGATGATATTGTGACTTCATTGTGATACCATTAAAATCTGCATTAAAATGCCATGATAATGCTTATTAATATGTTGACTGTTTGATCATAATCTATTATAATTGGGCCGTGTCGTTAGGCCATTTTAATCCATCAGAATGCCGTAAAAGAATTTCCGACAGTGGCAACTGCAACTTGACTGCAACTACAACTATTGTGACAATTGTGCTTCCTGGTGGTTCCTTGTGTGCGTGATGAATTACATACCCCTGGTCTTGTTAGTACCCTATTGCAACCCTATTGTGCGGTAACATGTAGGCTCCGTTTGATCAATGACGGGCACATCAAATTACACTGCCAGTGCAGTAGCTAAAGTACACCTATAAAATCAGGTTAGGTACATAAAGCGGCTCAGACAGCCTCTCGCCGTGTATCAGACACTTGAACTGCGTGATCACTTCCATGGAACGCTAAAGGCTCTCCGACAAGCGATTTTGTTAAAAGGACTCGGGAGACTAATCCAAGCGCTCGATCGACGACCCACCCATCTTCGTACAACCAACTAACTAAATCAATTAGCTGATAAGCAACAGTAAGTAACAGACTCTGCTCTAGAAATCAATGACCTCAACCCTACTCGACCTCGTCGCGAGATACGTAGGTGGTGTTGAACCTTCCACTTCGGGTTCCCAGTCGAGCAAATAAATTCTATCCCTATCAATCAATGTGTCTTCGAACATAATGAACATTCTATCCGATTCGACCTCGACGTAGGGCAGAGAGGTTGTCAAGCTCTCCCCAGGCCTGCCAGTGCAGTCACTGATATCTACCGTATATGGCTCTGTCACCAATCGTCCTAGACCCCGCCTGTTCATGGCAGCTAGCGGGCTGAAATCTAGCATTTGAAATATATAGTGCTCGAAGTCCAAGGCCGTGCGCTGAACTTGGAGCGACTGCAACAAAAGTCGATTTCCGCTAACGTGAACATTATAGTAGGATGGGCGACCGAAAACACGGGCATTTGAGGGACCCCATTGATTCCATGGTATTGGCGTTACTGCGGCTGGCATTCCATGAAGGTCGAAGAAAATCCTCGTGGAAATAATGAACACTAGACCAGACACGGTAAGGCATAGTAGTCGATTTGTAGGGTCTGAGGTGTACATTGTGCGTTGGGCTTGCATCTGTGAACTATGCCCAATATTATCCATCGGAAGGAGGCACCGTATGTTCCGCAATGGGACGGGAGACAGGAAGCATGCCAGTAATTGCGGCGCCCGGGACATATCCTCGATTGAATAGATCTTCAAATCATCGGCGACAACCAGCAACCTATCGTTTCCGAGGAAACAAAAATCAGTTGGATCAACAACTGGATTGAGTAATATGCCGCTGAGGGTGCTCTAAATTGAGAATCAATTGTCAAATCTTTCAACAATTTCAGTCCAACTCACACTGGATGTCGTTGAGTGTTGCCATTCCCAAATCTGCAACTGCCATACACACTTGGAGTAATCCCCTAGTGCATCCGCTTCAACCATCAACCAGCACTGCAAAGCGATATGCCTCCCACAACCTTTGAGTGTCGCATTTATCCATTCATTGTCGTATCCGGGAAGCCCTGACGGGAATAGTGTCCGTCCGGCAGCTTGGGAATGATCGCTATCACTATACAGGGCTCTAAGTTGAATATAGAGTCTCTCATCATCAACGATGCGATACACGACAGCGATCAGGTTTTGTGCTGGGTTCATGAACACATCGAGGTTGGTGGAGTTGGGAACTGAACACAGCGTTCCTGGAGACCAGTTGCGTTCGATTCTTTGTTGTGAGGGCTTTGGAAGAATTGGAATGATCGCGGCCTTGTCTTCGTGTGCGTCCCACAAGTAGAGATGCCCATCGGCGACAAATTGGTCTACATAGTCCGATACATCTGGTATAAAAACGGTTTCGGAAGAGTGGAAGTCAACCTTGAACCACACGTGAGCTCTGTCCCTCAAGAGCTGTAGGCGCTCAGAAGTAGGAGTGTGATCGTCCGTGTTGGGAACAGGGAGTAACCGTTGGCCATTGAGTTCGACGATGTACTGGAGCTCGGAGGAGGACAAGTATGTCTGTCGAAGGGCCTTGCATACCTGCAAGAGGATTGTCAGTATAAAAGTCCATCTAGGACAAGGACCGCCATCGATGATGAATTGTGGCTCACGGATGTACAGCGAAGAATATCTCTGCAAGAAAGGAAGCTCAGAATGTACAACCGGAGTTCTTCAGCAAGAGACAGAAAGCCTGCTTTGGGCTTCATTTCGTGGTCCACTCTCTTGAGATGGGCAACTGATCCCGGCGAATATGAGTGGGAAGCTGTCACGTGGGAAGTCATTGAGAGGTTGAACTTCTGACCACAGCCACTGTCAACTTTCATGCAACAAGCTATTCGGTTTCACTGCATATTAGCCTATGGTCGTTTGATAGTGTTATTTGAAAGCTAAAACTAGATTTATTGATCCAAGACGAGCCGCGCGACGGCAAGCACTTGTAGCCGATATAGTAAACAACAGATACTTATGTAGGAGATAGTTGTCTACTATAGGGCAACGCCCCAACGGACTATGACCACAGATCTAAAATAATGCAGGAGATCAAGGTGGTCGTAAACACATGGGAGTGGTATTCAGAACTGTACCTCCACACGATTAGGCATCACAAACATATACGATAACTCCGGATTATCACAACTGTCCCGAATTGTTCTACACTACCTGACAAGCTCACCACCAACGAATCTCTGTCCACAGTAGGGGTCCAAACAATACGCATGCAGTCCACAACTACATAAAAATGTCAGCCAGTATCACTAAAGATCAAGTAGAGGAACGTACGACTCTACAGCTCAGCCAGAATAGTCGAGGGTAATCCAGTACTGTAGGCATCTGCATGACACGCACGTCCACATGTTTTTCTTCACTGAGGACTTCATCATTCCCAGTTACATGGGCGGCGCCATTCATATGCAACTCGCCATTTTTACAAGGCGAATGTATAGGTCGGGGATGTGCAAATAGCGCCCATATAGAATAAAGTACCACATAGAAGAAGTGGTATGCAAGGAGCGAGGTTGATGGTGCAATTCTAGGTCGGCAGTCAGTACACAGAAACATGCAACGTGACTGGAATATCCCTCACCCACTCAGCAATGATGCTGGGCCACGGATGGATTCCCCTCCCCTTTCGAAATACTTGAAACAACCATTTTGGAAGACAGTCAAACACTCGCTCTCAGCCCCGAACACATCGTAAAGGGCAATGCTCAAAATGTTGATCGTTGCAGCAAGCCCTTTGCGTTCCCACCACCATTTGTTGAGGACGCCCTTCATCTGGCTCCAGTCCCGTAGATCGTTTACTTTACCAAGGTGCTGGGAAAGTATGTATACGTCGGACAGTGCAACGCTCATACCGCCACCTGTTAGTGGATGACGCATGTTCCAAGCGTCCCCAAGCAGTATGACACCGCGTTTATGCGTCTGAGGGGCGGGCGGTAGGAATGAGTTAGGCATGCGGCGGACACGGTCAGCAGAAAGAGCAACACGGATCGGCTCGTGCAATTGAGGAGGGAGGGAAGGCAATATTTCAGTGATGATATGTTTCTGGACCACCCTGAGCGCATAGAAACTATGAACGGAGAAAAACATACCTTCAAGTCGGAAGGAACAGGACTTTTGACATCTACGAGCATGCGGGTATCGTGTTCCGATATTTGGTATAGCAAAACGGGTCCGTGACCACGTACGAGCGCAACAGTGCCGTGCTGAGATATTGGTAACCGTGCATCCTTGAGTATTGCACCACAAAAATGCGACTTTGTATTTGAAGGGCGTGCGGATGGACCTTGGACGGTATTACGGAAGTTCGAGAAGCACCCGTCTGCAATAACTGTGAGGTCTGCGCGGAAAACCTCCGGCTCCTTCCCGCTGGAACGCGTAGCCTTTACACCGACGACCCTTCCTTCCTCTTCCACCAGTTCGTTTACGGTTGCTTCGATAGCGTCTACGCCGTTTGCGCGCTTTGCATGTTCCCTTAATCCCTGCACAAACAGTCCATGGTGGAAACTCCGTCCTTCTCGTTCATCAGGGTATGGGATATGGACAATGCGACCATCTTGAACGACCACGTATCCATGTACTGGTATTGCATCTATACCTTCTAGTGCACCCTGTAAGCCAAGCTTGTTGAGGAAGGCGACGCCAGCAGGTTGGAGCAGCTCGCCGACTATACGGTCAGGCTCAGCAAAGCTCCGCTCAAGGAGTGCAATACGGCGTGGCCGAGCTGAAGACTGTGAAAGTGCGTGGGCAAGAGCAGAGCCAGCAATGCCGGCACCGACAATAAGGACGTCGTACTGTGAGGACATCGACGTGAGCAGGCAAAAATTCAAAATAACTCAAATCACATGCATGACGATGCGGTTTGGCTCCGACTCATAGTACTATGATTCATACTAGTATGATCCTTACCAGATATTCCTGCCTGGCAATCCTATGGGTTTTCATAATCTTTTGCCAGCTCTTGCCTAGACTTGCAAAAATCACATCCAGTTCATTGGCATGTCTAAACATCAAGTTTCCGAGTAAGCCTCTGTGGCTCCAATTGCTTCAATGCCAACATCCAACTTTTCGTCCTACCTCAAGTCCCAGAAGGCAGATTTTCTAGCTGATAACGGGGAGGGATGGATAATGGTAATGGGCAATGAAGCAGGCGGTATGTACAATTTCGTTTCGCTCAATCTCAGTCCTTACCGCTGTTTAGATCTCGATTCCCTCGCTAGTGCGCTCGGATATGCCTGGTTGCGCTCAAACACAAGCGGAAAGGCGATCGCATTCGTGACTACGCCTAGGGAGGATTTCATGCTCAGAGCAGAGAATCTGTATGCCCTCGGTCTCGCTGGAATTAACCAGCCTTTTGAGGAGCTTTATTGCTCTGGTGATCCTATGCCATCGCAGGTGTCCCAGTTTGCACTTATAGATCACAACGTCCTCCACACCAGTTATGCATCTCCAACAGCCGGGGTTGTCGCAGTGATAGACCACCACGAGGATGAAGGCCAATACAAGGATACGGCTGATCCCAGGATAGTCGAACCGGCTGGAAGTTGCTCATCTCTCATTGCAAGATTATATCAATCATCATCAAATTTTTCCATGCCCCCAGAACTGTCGACGCTCTTGCTGAGTTCTATCATGATCGATACCCAAGGTCTCAAAGAAGGAGGAAAAGCTCTCGATGTCGACAGGGAGGCAGCTGCATTTTTAATTCCCCATTACCTTTTGGCACACGATGGGGAAGTACTCGCATTATCAGATAACCAACCGATTACACACCACCCTTCTGTCCAGTCTCTGTCCGCGACGTTGGGAGAGAAAAAGCTCTCTGTGTCCCATCTCAGCACGCGGGACTTGCTGCGGAGAGATTTCAAAGAGTACGCATTCACAACGCCTGCATCCGATGACGCGGTGCAATCTTCAAATGTGTCAAAAGTGGGTCTCGCCACTGTCCCACTCCGTCTCTCCGCATTATTTGCATCACCGAATCATCCCGTGCAGGAAATTCAAGATTGGCTCGCAGAAAGAGACCTTGGCATTCTCGGCGTGCTTACTATGTTTCGAAACAAGAAAAGCAAAGGAAGGAGGGAGCAACTTTGGATAACCAATGCAGGAAACGAAACCATCACAGAGAAACTTTGGAAAGGCTTCGAAGCAAGCGAAGAGCTTGAGCTGAAGCGACTTGATTTATCAAAGTTCGTTGGCAGCGCCAACACGGCTGAGGAATCTGAGGACGAGGATACTGAAGAAGTCACGACTGATGAAGCGCAGTTCGGGGCGTCATATGTTGCGAGGGCGTACAAGCAGGGTAACTCGAACGCGACGAGGAAGCACACTGCCCCCAATCTTCGGAGACTTATGGAAGGAGTATGAAACTCGTGAGATAATATCCGATGTGTATTCAGGAAGACCCAAGATGTGCCCATACAAAATTAATGATTATCTTATCGGATTGTCTTTGCGTTTTCTTCGTAAGTCATCAGGAGCTTGCACATTCATTCACTCAGCATGCACACTACACCAATACCAATAGGTTGGGCGACATGTGACGTTCTCCGCCAATGTTGCTTTGGCAAGCTTAGAGCACGTCTTGACCGGATCTTTCGCCACTTGTCTCACCAGAACGGGCATTTCAAGTTTGCTTGTATTGGGATACCACGTAAGGCAGCATAATATTATTCGAGTTAGTGTGAAAGTTCCAAATTCAAGAGTATAAGAGTGCCAGAAAATAAGTTGCACGTCATAATTCAGGAATCACACAGTGGTGGCAATCAAGGACGTCAGCTTCTCTACATCCATGTCCCGTCGCCGAGGGACAATCTGACACGGGAAGGTCATGGGACGCCTGCAAGTTGTCAGTATACTACACGCGCAAGCACATGTAGGAGATACATACGACGCAATTCCGGAAGTCCACCGAGGTTCAAAATCGATATCTTTTCCATTTGCATCCGTAGCTTTCAAGAAATCGAAGACGGCGAGCATGGAAGCGATCGCAGACCATAAAGATGCGTCTGCAATGTAACGACCCACGCATATGCGTCGTCCCCAGCCCCAGACAGGAGTGACGCAATCATCATTCAGGTCGCCAGACGACGTGAAAAATCGTTCGGGCTTGAATTCGAAAGGAGCGGGGTATTTGGTTGCATCATGCGTCATTGCCCTAGAGACACGGTCATTGTGAGAGGCAAAGAGCTGGGGCTTGAAGATCATTCGTACCAGACGTTGGTCACAATAGTAATTCCTGATTAAGAGCATGTAAAGTGAAATATAGTCACTTGAGTCTCTCTGCTTACCTTTCGGGATAAAATATCCTTCATACACGTCGTCGTTCACGGCAGCATGAGGTACGGCTGTGAAAATGTTCATCAAAGGGTTCGGGAATAAGCCTGCCACGAGAGCCTTACCGAGAGGTGCAATCGGATGGAACCTCAATGTTTCGCGCAGGACAGCTTCAATGTATGGCATAGAAGCGCGATCACCAAAGTCGGGGAGTCTTTCAGATCCTACGATACGATCAATTTCGGCTTGAGCGCGCTTTTGAACTTCTGGATTGAGAGTCATCGCTTGTATAAAGACCAGTAGGGCTGAATGTGTCTGTAGGGCAAGGTAATCGAAGGTTGCATCCAAGCAAAGTTGCTTGCGGGCTCACAGTCTCGGAACCAGCTGACAGCACAGTCAGTCGAAATTGCATGAGGATAATAAATGAAACCAACCCCCGAATGCGGTTGCACTGGACTCTTTGATGGCCAACTCAAAGGATGGGTCGCCTTGAAATCGCGCGAGTCCTTCGGAGACCATGGAGGAGGCAGATAACCCAGAAGACTGACCGCATAAGCAGAGCGTTGCGCCCAAGAAGGTATGTACTTACGATTCTGTCGATTGCATATTCGAATGGTTTTTCAACCATATCCTTGAGAACGCTCTTCAGTTCCAAAGCATGACGCTTGAATGATGCTCCAGGAAACCAGGCAGGGATTAAGGTCACTACCTTTGCATTTTACTCAATTAATCTCGCATTGTGAATATCACCTACAGGCAGGATAGGAATCAATGATAGCCGTCTTTTCTGGAGTCTCAGCATGAATGATTCTATCCATTGCCTCTCGAATCATGGAAACGAGTGGATCATTGGGTTTCGTCTCGTAGTCATAAACAGCGGACATGACGATGGATGCTGAGTGAGTTTCCAGATGCGTTTCATATTTAGCGGGGTCATGCAGAAGATCGACCAAGAGCTGGCGCGCCTTGCGAAGCTGCATAGGTCTGTAGATCACAGCGGCTTCAGGGCGAAAGGCTTGATGGAATATTCGCCTAAAATATTTAATGCGAGAGCAAGCCAAGGAGTGTACAATACATGCTTTACCTGTGCCTGCGCCAAACATCACCGTAGCTTCGCATGACCGTCCTGAACGCAATACCAAACCTTTAAAAGAAGTGGTATGAGTCGGTTTGAAAAGCACGAATCGTGTTACTTGCAATTCCACGGTAGCAAAACGGGGTCTGTCAGAATAGTTGCTTGAGCGCTTCTCAAGAAGCGCTCGCGCTACCTTCTCAGAGTTCAAGATGATTACGTCCTGGTTGAGGATACGAGAGTATATAATGTCACCTAAACTCTGTCAGACATCAGAGATCTCACGTAATAGCAGAGGCAGACCATAGATATCACTCCATTCTTTGTATGTGATCCAAGGATAGTCAGTGTTCATGCGATGCAGGTTGCCAAGGATAGGCAGGGGCTTCGGACCAGGAGGTAAAGGGGGGTGTCCTTGGGCTTTCCTCTTGGTAAAACTTGTCGTCACACCGATTACTGCAAGGAGAGCCACAACCAAAGCTCCGTGTGCTAGGTCCATGGTGAAGATAAGTGGAAACGTGAGAGAAGGTCAAGGATGATGACCTCCCACTCTTTAATCACAGACTTGCCACTGTCAGGGCTATCTAAAGATCTCCTAGAATTTGTATTTATAGCAACGATGAAAGCCGCATCACTCGTACCATAGTGGGTAGAGGCTCGAAGCACATCAAGATGTACTATTTCTGAGTTGATTTGTAGTGCACAGCGCGTGATATGGAAAGCGTGTGGAGGGAACGGTGGATCCTTGTGTAGATGATCCCGGGCCTTGAGCTTGAGCGGTCAGAGGGCACGCACCATATAACATATTCAGACGAGAACAGACTGACCGCCATGCACACCTCGTCCGATGATTGACTTTGGATGTGATAGGTATCATATGATGCGCATATCATATATGGCGTCAGATGCTGAACATCATGTGGTTGGTGTTCGGCACAGAATCGGCAGTCTGAGTTCACACGCTGCTAATTCGGGACACTCACGAGTTTGCACTGGGTCACATTGGGTCACACTTGGTTACACTGCTCACCGAGGGATCTTGTCACGGTATGACTTCTTGTTGAATATTAATGGTCTGAAGAAATCAGTTAAAAGTTGAGACTACATAGTCTGAGTTGTCGACTAAGGAGCCGAATGAAAATCGAGCCCATCTATGTTGTGCTAACCCGATTACTCCAAATATGGAAATGCCGTTTGAGAAGCCTATCAGCTTTTCAGCCGGACTGCTTCCTTGGACCGGTACCACCACCACGTCACTAACAGCCTCTAGATCCATGTCATCCCCATCACGGCCAGTCAACATTGGCAGCCCACGACAGGGCAATGTCTTTCATTCGGGAACACCAACATCGATTGGCACACCTGATCTCCGTGCTTGGCGTGCCCAGTATACTGGAACACCTCCAGTGCCCAATATCCCTACGAGGCATACACCAGACAGCTTCACTAGTGGCTCTTCGGGTCTGAACTTGCTTCCACAAAGCGAATTTCTAGGTAGGGCCTATCGTTTACCTCCTACCGGAATCAGTCCTGCACGGCCCTCGAGCGCTAGCGCACCTGGAAACAATTTCGATTCTGGTGCTCTGGATTTGGACGCCCCCCAAGATGAGGACAAGGCCAGGGTTCTTAGGCGTCATCTTTTGATGCCAGAGGAGAGACAGAACCGGGGAGACGTGAACTCAATATCTGGCTCAGAGCTAGATGGTCGCGTCTCCAACCACGATGCCCCATCTGCAGGTTCCTCTACTCCGCCTGCAACAGCTTTCAGAGAGGAAACCGAGGTATTTCCTATACCCTATGAAGCTCCGGGCGCAGACATTACGTGAGTCCGTTCTGGTCTCGTCCAGGCACACCGGCATTCCTTCCGAAAGCTAACCACCACACTCAAGCCATGACATTTACAAATGGCACACCGATCAGCGCCGACAAGCTATACGGCCTCGTGCCTCCTCTTTCTCAGGCTCTGTGGCACCATCAAATCCTGCCTTCGAGCACATACATGAGCCTGGAGGTTTCAGACGAAACTATGTTTTGATGCACCCCAACGAGCATGGAGGAGAGGAGCGACGTCCAACTAACAACTTCATCGACTTTCTCTACATATATGGACAATTCGTGAGTTTACATCTTCACGTCGCGCGTCAATCCTCATCATCAGCAAACAGGCTGGAGAAGACCTTGAGGAGGAGGAGGAAGACAAGGTTGAGGATGAAGAAGCCACTATTCGTGCTGGTCCTTCTTCTCAGCTCGAGGTCCACGTAGTAGTTGATGAAACCCAACCTCTGCTCAAGCCTCGTTCAAGGTCGCGCTCAAGACGGAGAGCCGCATCTGTCGGTCCTCACGGAGACGCATCAGTCACACAAGCTGTTCTGATGGTAAGTCTCATTTATTCTCCATCAAGGATATAGTTTAATCAGCCTGGTTTCAGCTTCTGAAAGCGTTCGTTGGTACCGGGGTTCTATTCCTTGGGAAAGCGTATGTACCCTCGTGCGAGTATTCCTCTTTCATATACTGAGAATGGTTCTTCAGCTTCGCCAATGGTGGTCTTTTGTTCTCGATTATCATGATTTCTGTGGTTGCACTCGTCTCCTTATACTCGTTCCTACTCCTTGTCAAGACCAAGTTTGTTGTCTCTGGATCTTTCGGAGGTCAGCTCAATTTCATTTGAATTAACTGTGGCTTACTCTGCAATAAAGATATCGGCGGCGCTCTATATGGTCCCTGGATGCGCTATTTGATATTATCTTCGATTGTGATCTCCCAGATTGGGTTCGTTTCTGCATACACAATCTTTGTAGCCGAGAATCTAAAGGTGAGGGGAGGGTATCACAATTTACTTATTGTATTACTGAACTCGACTGTCTAGGCGTTTGTGATTGCAATCACTGATTGCAAGACAGATTGGCCTGTGCAGTATTTCATCCTCATGCAACTCGTAATTTTCCTCCCTCTCGCCCTTGTCCGTAATCTCGCAAAACTCAGCGTATCTGCCCTCATTGCGGATGCGTTTATCCTCGCTGGGCTGGTGTACATATTTAGCAGTGAGATGTCGTTCATTGTCGATCGGGGTATCGCCGAAGTGCAGATGTTCAATCCCAAGGATTTCCCCTTGTTTGTTGGGTGAGTTCCGCTCTTAGAGTGTTGAATAGGGTCTGAAGGATGGACATAGAACTGCCGTGTTTTCCTTCGAGGGCATTGGCTTGGTTAGTTTTCCTGTTCCATTCTAGAACGAAGTGATATTAATGATGGTCTGGGTTAGGTCATTCCTATTACTGACGCCATGCGTGAGCCACGCAAGTTCCCCAAGGTATTGACAGGCGTCATGATTACCTTGCTTTGTGAGCATCTTTTCAATGTTTTATTATCTTGTGGGGCCTCACCATGCATTCTCGCAGTCCTATTCGGTGGTGCTGGCGCATTGTCATACCTGACTTTTGGTCCAGATGTCAAGACCGTGGTCTTGGTCAATCTTGACCAAACAAGCAAACTTACGCAATCAGTAAGCCTATCACGATGATTTTGTCGATCGAATCTCACGTATATTCTCTCGATTTCAAGGTCCAATTCCTGTACTCGCTCGCCATCCTCCTTTCTATTCCCCTCCAGTTCTTCCCCGCCGTGCGAATTCTCGAGAATGGGCTCTTCGTGCGAAGCGGAAAGCAGGATCCTCGGGTGAAATGGCTCAAGAACCTATTTCGCTTCGGGCTTGTCGCGGTCTCTACTGTCATTAGCTGGGCTGGTGCCGCGGACCTGGACAAATTCGTCTCTCTGATCGGTAGCTTTGCTTGGTAAGCGTCACATCGATACCTTTTTGAGAGTGATGACGATTAACGATGGTTGCAGTGTTCCTTTGTGTTTCGTATACCCAGCGATGCTACACTACAAGGCAGTTGCCAAGACGCGTACAGAGAAGATCGGGGATATCATTCTTGGCGTATTTGGTATGGCCGCCATGATGTACACCACTGCGCTCACTATCCGGGTATCAGTCGTTCTTTCTTTATGTGTTATCTGGTACTAATATAACGTGTACAGCTGATGGCAGAGCCTGAACCACCTGCTGGCCTTCCTAGCTCGTGTGGAGCTGATGGCAGAACCTGAACCATCTGCTGACCTTCCTAGCTCGTGCTAGATGTCGAAAGACCCTGTGTTGTGGTGTCATCAGTAGATAAGTAATGGACATCCAGGGACATCCATGCCTGACCAGGGGATAAGTTAATAGATCCCCTCCACTCCTTACCGATCTCACAGACTTTCTAATAACATGATATTCTGCGTATGCCAGATGTCATTTAACATGTCAACATCTTTACACGACTGTGGGAAGCTAATCAGGGCCGTTGTAGCCTGTTGCATGTTGCAGCCTGTTTTGCAGTCATAAACCACGTCACCATTATCATTGTTCTAGGTGAAAGTTCTGTTGATCCACGACTTTGTTGCGGGTTGGACACGCAGTCAATCGCTTCGTCGCTGTGTACATAACGACTGACTGGTATATCACAACTTTCTTCTGGAAGTGTCTATCTTGAGAATCTGTCGTCTTGATGAGTACTAATCCCGTACCTAGATTGCCCTTTGTTCACCTGTTGGCGGAGCAAACAGAGCAAAGAGCAGTCAGACATGGGCGATAAGGAGGTGCTAAGTATTGTCAAGCGACGGAAGTGAGGCTAACGCGCCGCAGACGGCGGCCTTCTTCAGAATTAGAGTCCCCTCAACATGCGCTCCACACGTGTTTACCCCCGTTTTCTGATCATTGTGCTACCGATCCTGAGGCCCTCATCGAAAACACGCTGATCACCACATAAATGCCCTTTTCAAAGAATTGTCATTCTTCGCTTTCCCCTCCAGCTGGAGCTCGCCAGTCGTGTCATCCGGCCCCCTCTCTCTCATTCGAGCCGATCACCATCAACTAACAATATATTTTTGCCTTTGTTCTATTATGCCTGTAGCAACTAATGTATCTAGTTCTGTTCCCCAGCCTCGTTCCATGGTCCGGCGAAAGCCAGCGCCAAGTATTGTGCTAGATGCACGCTATCCCTCTCCTGACCCCGACGACCCATTCGCTCCCCTCTCAGTACTTCGCACTAGAACTGCCAGCACACTCGGTCTCCTCACCTTCACTGGTGACTCGACATCCCAACTCCCAACCCTACCATATACCGGCGGCAGTCCGTTCCCTCCTGATCCGTACCAAGCCACGCCGCCAGCGAGTCCCGTCTCCCCTGACAAAAACCTGGAGTTCTTTACGACATTCAGCACTAGAAGCAGCTTTGACATTTCACAAAAGCTCCATGACACTGCTGCCGAGACAGGACGATGGCCGCCACCATTTTCACAATGTGATTCGCCAAGCATTCGCACTTTGCCGACGCCCCAGCGCAGGCGCTCTCGATCAGCCGTCTCGCGAAAAGAAGCACACCGGTCTAGCACGTGTTCCGTGTCGCCCGGGACGTCACCGTACGGGCATACAAATCTGCAGGCATATGTGCTGGCCAGCTCTTCCAGATTCCCTTCTCCTGCGTATTCTGCTCAGCCTTTTCGGATGCAGCACATCGGCCATGGCAGCGAGAGCTTGCTCCCCCTTGCTATTCCAATAACTCGCCATGATTCAGCCCCGGTGCTGTCTCTAATGAGCGAACCTAGTAGGGGGTCAACGTTCTCAGCTGAGGCGATGAACACTTCACGTTCTCGTGTTGGAAAGCTTGCACGATTCCTTCCCAGGAAAAGCCGTAGTGGTCTCAGTCTCGCTGAATTCTCAACTGAGACCGGGAACGCGAAACACCATCACCATCACCGGTCGTTCCCCACAATGTCCGTTGCTCTCGGGGGTCCTTCGGAGCGGCCTTCCAAGGAGAAACACGTTCCAGAAGAGAACACGTTTCGCCCACGCCGCAAATCATCAATGCTATTTCCGGCGCTGGTTGCTGCCAACATGCAATCCATTGATGTATCCTATCCCTCTACAGGAACGTCTATTTATGACTCTCCTACAAGTGCTGAGCCTGGGTACATGTCTGAACCCAGTAGCTCTACCTTACATTCCCCTTCCGTTTCCGTTCCTGGCGTCTCTGAGCCACCTCTCACCCCGAAGAAACCTAGACCTCAGACGATGCAAGCCCAGCAGCGACTTGTTGATCTAGCTGAGCAGCCGTCACGCAAGAAGCAGTCGTCGCGTCCCTCTACGGCTCCTTCCAGCTTCGCACATGTCTTCGATGAGAACGCCCTCCCAACGAAAAGGCAGCTGATCGACGCAGCGTCTTGTGTTGTCGTGGCTGAAAATGGCATTAGGGTGCCGTTTGGCGACCTCTTTCGGGACCAGAAGACGGTCGTTATATTTATCAGGCACTTTTGGTGAGTTTTCCCAGTCGATATTGAAGGCGCTTAAAACTTATTGCGTCATGCCAGGTGTCCTATGTGCCAAGACTACATGTTTTCCATCGCCAATACTGTAGATCCACAAGTTCTCAAGCAGTCAGGAATAAACCTTGTTGTCATCAGCAATGGTTCGTACAATATGATCAAATCTTACCGACGTAAGCATGCCGCTCCTCGTTACATTCAACTTGTGCTCATTCTCCTCAGAGATTTTCCGGACGCCCTACGCCGTGTATACCGATCCTTCTTCTCGCCTCTATGCTATTCTGGGGATGACTATGAAGTCGGTTGAGCCAAAAGCAGAACAGCGTCGAAGTAGCTACGTCCGACATGGTCGCGCGGGAGGTATTGCTATGGTCATTGCAAATGCTCTCCGTGTCGGCATGCCCGTCTGGGAGAAGGCCGGCGATGCTACCCAGCTCGGTGGCGAGTTCGTCCTGGGGCCCGGGTGAGTCTACTTTCTAGACAATCCGCTGACGCGAACTTATCCATGTCATAGGATGACAGCATCGTATGCACACCGTATGCGAACTCGCAGCTCGCACGCGCCTATCGTTCGGGTGCTTACAGCTGCAGGTGTGACCGTTTATCTCCGTAGCGAGAAGCCGAAACCTGTTGTCTCATCTGATCCCGCTGGCCGGTCCTCTATCGTCCTTGAGGTGGACGAGGAACAATGGATGGAGGAGCGACGCCGAAGTCTTGCCAGAATCCGCGAGCGGAAACAGGCTCGAAGATTAGGTGTTAGCGTCCCAAGCAGCGACTCCGGTTCTGAAAAGGATACGGGACGTCATATCAGACATTCTGTGAGTCTCATGACTCGAACTGACAGCATCGCGGAGGAGGATGAGGAGTATGTTATTCCGATCCTGAGGCCAAAGGCTGGCGCCACCACAAGCAGCCCTCTGCGAGGCGCTGATGGTGACGAGTCAAGCGATTCTGCTGAAGACGACACCGATAATTCATCTGTAGATACGCGATCAATGACAGGCTCGGACGCTGGATCTGAGAAAGGCCATGTTGGGCTCAGCAAGAAACCTGGCGCTGTCGAATTTATTCATGACCTTTCTCCACCTATACCGCTCCTTATCTGATACAAACCCACATTTTTTGGATATCTTCTAATCTTGCCGGAACATAACACGTACATCCATTTACTAGTAGGTCCAGGAGTTGAACGTTGAACGACGAGATGGTGATCTGTCGATTTTCAAAAGGAATGGTTAAACTTCTCGAGAATTACTCAGGCCCAAGATCTTATTTACATGTGCCGTGCGAAGACTGTTATCAAGCGTTAGTGGTGTACCGGTAACATTGGGTCTTCCCATGGCCTAGCACCGGGTTCGACTCCCGGCTGACGCATATAATTTTGTCTTTGGTTGTCTTGGGTTAGATGATAACCTTTGACTGTTTTGCTCCTCAAACATTAAAACTGCATGTTCAGCACAGGCAGAACACACAGTCTTAGTGTCTGATGTGAGTCAAATTCTCTCTTGACTCTCGGGATCTTACCTATTTTCAATGAGCTTACTGGATCTTTTTGCGCTCAACAAACTTTGCCAGCCTGCCCGAACAGCGGCCCATGTGCGGGGGCCTCCGAGCCATTGCTCTTCGGTTCAACGTTCAACGTTGAACGTTGAACACTGTTCGCTGATCATCGATATCGATCACCATCACCAAGTCTTTGGTCAATGACTCGGAAGGTTCCAATCCTTGTTCAATCTTGCTCAAGGCGAGGATGTCCCCAGGGCATCATTGGTACACGATCAATCAACAGCGCAATCAGTGTTGGCCACTTTGCCATCACTGTCTCCTGGCGCCTGGCATACGTCGCACGCTTGCCACTGGCACTGGTCTGGACGCCGAGTGTCAATTGGGGGTGTTTTCAGACAACGAGTAGCGACAATACATCAAATTGTCACGATGGCCTCAGTACCAAGTGTATTCAGCCAAGACTTCATATCGCAGTAGGGGGCAGCTTCATGTTCACTTCCCATCGAAAATGGAATATGCATGGAATATCAATACATAGGCAAGTCTTCTGGGTTCTCCTTGGTTATCAGAGCCGATTATCGCGTTTTTGCCCTTGTCAGCTCCGACCACTGGATCGTTCTCGTGGAAATCGAAATACACATAACCGTTGTGTCGCTCCCGCTCTCTAAAGACGCCGTAACTCCACTGAATTGTCGCGTCTTATCAAGGTTGTTGGTTCATCCCACTGAGATCAGGTTCTCTTCCGGAGTCTACGCATCATGCGTCGATAGCTCCTTGGCCGATGCCCACGACGATGCCGTACTAATTGAATGGTTCTGCAATGTTATCGCTCCCGCCTGAACGTTATTTTCCGTTGATGTAGTTGCCGGTGGTTTGGCACGAGCTGAGCGCTGAGAGGTTGCTTTGTGGATGGATACGATTTCAGCATCATGGTCTTGGTTCGAGTATTTATCAGGCCCCGCCAAGGTTTCGAGGTCCGGCACATCGCTAATGTCACTGCCATTGGTGCTACGCGACCTGCAGTATGTGCTAGTGACTGGCGCAGAGGTCCTGAATTCTTGACCATATCTGGGACCTTGCGTCCTGCGTTAAAACGAAGATACGGGATGGGAGGACAAAATCAAGGATGCGCACCCGCGCCCGTGACTATACCTTTGTCGCAGGAAAAGCAGTGTTATTTTACCTCAGATTACAGCAATCACAACCCTAAGTCAAGCCAAGACTTCAGGCGATGCCGCACCCAGCCAGTATTAACGTAAGCACAGATAATTGTCGGTCTTGACTGGGATGTAATGTTCGAGATTTTGTCACACTAGGTTCCAGCGGCGGTTCACTATCCCTGGTGTGGCAATGCGACTCGTACATACTTAAACAGTCGGGGCTCCTGCATTCCTCAGTATTGCTCCTTATTCCTAGGCAACCCAAACTCTTAGGACCGCATTATGGACCTCGAGACTACTACCAATGCCACTTGCCAGATATCACCTCATGCCCATGTAGTCCGCGCTGTTCTGTCAGCATTTGTCGGATCTGCGATAGGCGGCCTGACTGGCGGCTATGGCGTTGTCATCTATTCTGCCTACTTGACCTGGTCCTTGGGGCTATACGTCATCGCTAGAGGATTTGTGTTTCTTCTGCATTGCTGCGATGAAGATTGGGATGACGATGATGATGACGATGAAGACGAAGTCGGTGAATTGGGCTGGATTGGTTGGATTGGTTGGATTTATTCAGCCATCTATTCCCCGATATCACAGATATTATGGCTCGCAGACAACTTCCACAGTGCGTCGCCAGAGCTGAAGGTGGTTCAGGCTTTCGCCATCGGCACCAGTACGTTGGCAATTACGGCCAATCCTAAAATCCGGAGTAGTGAGAACAGATGGAGAAACTTCATTGGAGTGGCTTTCAATACCATCACGGGCATCAGCCTCCTCATTCTCGGTGTCTTACCCTGGGTTCTTTACGGGTCCGCTTACGTAGAGGCTACTGGTCACAACCGTGTTGTCACCATTTTGTTGTCCCTCTTGGAGATACCGATCACTAGTATCATGGAGGCTGTGCTTCTACTCTTCATATGGTTGGGACCAGATCTACATGATCTCCCGACGAGCCTCAAGTTCATCCTAAACATTTTGGCAATAGGATGTTTTGCGGCGATCATCGCCGCCCCAGCATTCATTATTATGTGGAAAGCACCTACGTCGCCGGGGTTAGGGCTAAAAGATTATCTTCAATGCGAGGGGCTGGCGCTGTGGCGGAAGATTGTCGCAATCATTCCGTGAAGTGGTGTGCAAATGCAAGGACAGGCGTTGTAAAAATCCTATTTATCATCCTACGTCAGCCATCTCAGCATGCGATGTACGCACGAAGACAGTTGCTTATTTTATATTTAAATTTATAAAGGTGGCCATACTTATGACATTTTGTATCACCTTGAGTACCTTGGTTCGACTGCTACGTTAAATATTTAAGATCGCGATCAGACGGTGTCCACAGATGCACTTGGTTGTAGATTATTTAATGCGTGGGGAGCAAATTCTCTTCAGACTCTTCCCCATTTTCAATGTCCTGCAGAAACGACGATTAAGCCCGCTAAGTCCTGGGTTCTCTCATTGTCAGAGCCGACTATTGCCCTTGTGCCCTTTTCAGCACCGACCACTGGATCGTTCTCACGTGGTTCAAGGGTGACTTCCACTCTTCCAAAACCGTTTCTATACCAGAGGAGCTGTACGGTGCGCATAAGTCCGTCACCAAAGGTCATCCTTGCTCGTGGGACCGACTTGATGGCACGGCCATGATCATTACAATACCACCGAAGCCCTCATCACAAATAATCGAGCGCGACTGGTCGCCAAGAAAAGGACTCCTTGACGTATCTGCCATGCTGAAGGAGGGGCATGAGCTTGAATACTTATCATGTGCTTCCTTCGTGCGCCAAATCTTTATCTGCGCTACAATGGGTGACCTCCAGCCTTTCATATTTACTTCTCGCCAGACCCACAACGTACAGTTTCACACCTGAAGCCGGTAACACGAATTGAATCTCATTCGGCTTGAACGAGATAGACAGCGATCGTTCCCGGGTAACGCGATCTGCTGATGTGCGCTGGGGATATACGATCTCGTATTCCAAGTCTAGGACATAGCTAGTCGAAAAGAAGGGTTTGGCGTTGCAGAAGGTTGAAAATGAAAGAAAGGGGTTACAACAACCACCCGGACCGGACAGGAATAAGAATTGCTCAGTGATTCCGAGTCAGAATCTGTTCAAACTGTTCAATGCTACAGTCCCACACATGCGCTTTTGTGGGTTCGGATTCACGTACAGTTTTATACCCTCCGAAACATCTTCGCGTCATAGCACTAAACCTGGTCAAAAAAAAACTGATCACGCGTCTCAGAGAGCTGGAGACGAAAAAGCACACAAAGTCAACTCAATCTCCGACATCCAAAAAACCGTTTCAGTTCTCATCCCACCCGAAGTGCAAGATCGCCATCAAGTTCTGTTATTCGGGTTGGGTGCCGAATGCTAATAGCTCCCATATAAATGTCTGACCAGGAAGGGAATGTCGCGACTCACCGGAATGCTCGCCCATCTTCCCGTAGAACAGCAGCAGACACGAGGTTGCACGAGGATGCGTAGCAGCGAACAGCCCAGATCTTATCTAGTTGTCGAGAGCTAGTTAATCATGGACCGAAACTTCGTGGGATATAACCCGGCGGGCACTCACAAACGAGGCTTGGGCGCTTTAGCTGCGCAGCCTATGCTGTATATAAGCTGTGCACACCAGGATAAGGCATGTAAAACGTATCAGGAAGCGGTGAACTCAACTCTGACTTGACTAAAACGCCCATTGTTCCCTACTATCCACCGGTCGCTGTTATCCTCGGTAAGTGATGAATTTGGAATTTGATGGGTGAAAGCTGAGACGGTGCTACATTCGGTAGTCGACATTCTGAAGTATGTCTTCACCCACCGCGAAGATGAAAGAAACAATAATGCCTCGCCAGAAATTTGAAGGGCACACCGATTTAGTTTGGGGCGTCATACACCTGCTTGACGGACAGCGGATCATTACTTGTTCGGATGATGGCTCGCTGCGGGCATGGAACTTGGAGAGCGGGAAACAGATAGGAGAAGACTGGCAGGACGGCGTTGGTGTGACCAGTATAGCGTTATCTCCAGATGGGAAGAAAGTGGTTAGCGGGAGTAGGGACCGTGACGTGAGGTTGTGGGACATCGACACAGGCGAGGTGATCGCGAAATGGACGGGGCACACACAGGTAGTGAGATGCGTTTGTTGGAGTCGAGATGGTCAGCGAGCAGTGAGTGGATCTTATGATGGGACAGCGAGGCAGTGGAATGTGGAGAACGGAGAGACAATCCTGGCACCCGGGCTAATCAAGACAGGGCATGTACTCCTGTACGCAGCCATCTATTCGCCAGACACGACCATGATTGCGACTGGTGGATATGATGGGCCCAGGACTGAAGATCATACCGAGTGCTCAATTAAAATCTGGGATGCCACTGAGATTGGCGAGCTTGTCGCAACTCTCAAAGGACATACAGATTCGGTGCGGTGTCTGGCTTGGACCACGAACGGAAAAACGCTCATCTCCGGGTCTTTCGATTGCTCGATTCGGATATGGGATACAAAAACATGGAACCAGACCGCAGTACTGGATGCGCACACTTCTACTGTCCATGCCATTGCAATATCTCCGAATGGCTGCATCCTCGCAAGTGCATCCCACGACAAGACAGCGCGATTGTGGAACCTCGACAACGGCCAGCCCATCAGTTCTCCACTCCAGCATGCAGATATAGTTGCCTGCGTATCGTTTTCCGCGGATGGAAAACTACTAGCCACTGGCTCCGGGGACAACAGCGCATACTCATGGGATGTTGCCACTATTGTTAGTGATGCTGGCCTAGACGAACTTCTATTGGATCAAAAGTCTGCCCATCGGGTATCTCAAGTTTTTTTCGATGACCCACAAGAACGTTCTCACGTATGTCATTACTTTCACTTTGATGTTTTTTCCTGACCTGGTATGTTTAGTTCTTTACACGAAGCCGCTTCCGCTTCTCCTCAGCACCGCAAGGAAGCACACTTCTTAGCCGCATATTCCACCACAGCCCCTCCGATCCCCATGAAACATCATCGTTCTCTCCTCTCGACTGGGCTCAAAACCTTTTACAACGGCGCAGACAAAGCGGTGAAGGCATAGAGTTGCACGGGCGCAGCCCAGCAGTTGTTAAGGTTAAGAGAAAACGTGTATGTTTCCTCTCCTTCCCAGATGTTCCACTCGACCTGACATTGGGCAGAGGAATGCGTCAGCGAGAGTGAAACGGAAAACGAAATCACACACCGCTATGGGAAGCTCACAGCCTCTCAAGCCCAATGTTCATGCAGCAATTCAGTGGTGCGACTAAGACCCAGCCATCTTCGCAACTACAGGCACCTGTCTCCAATTTGCCTACCACACCTGCTGTCAGTAATACTGCGGCAGCTTCAACGTCAACAACCTTGCGCCCTCATGCAACGGTAAGACACACTGGACTCTGGGCTCGCTTCTGGTTTTTCATTGGTTATCTGTCTCCTGAATACACGGATGGTCGTCATTAATCTACGATTTTCTCGTCCCCTATGATGATTTCTCGCGTGCCTTTACCAAATTATACGCCTTTCTGCTATGTTCAGAACTGTCTTTTTTCATACCACACGCTTCCTCATCCCCGTCTGCGATATATAAGACGCTGAAGCTATGTGTTTCATGTTTCTGGGCTCGTCGATCCGATTTACCATGCACTGAGTATCGGCTGTATCAATATAACCACTCGGATGTTCACCTCTTATCCAGACCGTAAATAGGAAACCGAAGTGCAAGATTCTACAGAGTGGTCTAGCAGGCTTGAAATCATTGACGTCTAGATCAGAGTGTAGTATCAGTTACTTACTGGTTGTTGGATATCTTGTTGCATCACTAGCCCCCCACGCATGCATCGAGAGAAATTTCAAAGCAGGCTGAGACAATCATTTGCAACGTCATTCAAAGAATGAATAGTCAATGAAATATAGATTGAGATGTTCAAATGACATGAAGCTCGAGATAAATATCTACTCGAAATCAAGTACTTCAAAGCCCGGTAGAACTTCACGATCCTCAACAGTGCCCCCTGGACCTACGTGCACAAATGTAAGCGTGCGCCTGACTTGGAAGAATAGCATCGTGATCCTGTTTGCTTCCATAGTCATGTCAGTTGCAACGAACTTCTCCTCGGTGATCGTCTCGATATACGGAAGACCAGATCCAAGAGGCTGGGAGAACAGATTCGAGGTTGATGACTCGCCTTCGATAAGTCGTTGATTGAGTCTCGATCCGTTCCCAGCCTTGAAATCTGCGACTCGATGGGGGTTGAAATCTCGAATGCATAGTGGCCGCGGCTGCTGCTCCGACTTCCTGTCGCCGACAAAAGATACGGACCGGAAGCCAAACACTGAGTGTTTGCAAGGGTCGTACGAACGCTCCTCGAAGGACCTGGTGTGAGTTGGACCCCAGCTGGACCAAGGCAGACTAGGAGAGCGATTACTTGCTTTTCCATGGTGACTCGTATAGGTCGATTCGAGTTCCAAGAGGGCGTCACGCTCGATGAAGAATGTGAAGCAAGGCTTGGTGGCGAGGTGCCCCCCTGAGATGTCCATGCTGAAAGCGATGATTTGATTGTGTGCGTGGGCGGGGAAAGGAATGGGGGCGAAGCTGACGCATGTGTATTCAAATGAACGCCGCAAGGGAGGAAGGGAGAATTTCGCGGTGAGTTGGATAGCATTGGATGCATGGACGAGGGAATATAAAGATAGTTCCCTGGCGTTGGCGACGAGAAGCTTGTCGTCCGTTAGGAAGCTAAAGCCCATCGTTTCGCAAGCTGGATTGAAAGCTTCGATGCACTACGAGTGTATTCAGAAGACACCATAACGCAGTCAAAAGATCCACTAACCTGAAAAGCATCCCTCGTCTTCCAGTTCCAGATTTGGAGAAAGTCGGCTACTCCACCATTTGCTTTGGCGACACCCCTGAACAACACAGCATAATAGTCCCCGAAAATCGAGGATTTTGGAGTATAGGGGTTGAACAAGTTCATATCAATCTCATTGTCAAGTGCTTTGACCACAGGTGACGCAGCGTCCGGATGAACGCCATCCTCTGAGAGCGACCTGAAACTGACGTCAAACGCGTGATTCGCACTTGATATTCGTTAATATAGCTTGACTGAGATGCAACTTAAAGAACCACTGACCCTGGGGGTGCTTGGGCAAGAAGAACCACGAGGTCTTGCGCCGGCGAGAAATTAAAATGGCTGACTGCGCTGTCGACTGAACAGTGCCACTGACGCAAGGTTGGGACAATGGAGTGGTCAACTGCCGGTTGAGGCTGGAAAAACTTTATTTGCTGGAGTTGTTCGACTGGGAATCCAAGAACGCCGGACGACCATCGATGCATATTCGGAGGATACGGAATCGGTTCAGGGACGTTTGATGAGTATTGCGCATTCTGCCACGCAGATTCGCTTTGTCGAAGCGACTGGCGAAGTGCTGGGACGCCGGTATCGACAGATCCAGGCAAAGTGACCGGAATCGCGTTAAAATACTCCAGATCAATCAAATACAGCAGTTCCGACGAAGAGTCGATCGCTTGTCGAACGTCGTTGCATATCTGGAAGGGCTGAGTTAATAACTCATACACATAAAATTCTGTGCTTACTTGACGAGCCCGTACGAGTTCGCACACATCTAGATGACCAAGAATCTTTAACAAGATTTCGACAGGGAAGTCTAATAGAATCATGGTGTCTTGGTTGAATTGGCTCATGGTTACAAGATCAAGGATGTGAAGTTAAGAGATTGAGTTGATGGTGACAACAACTGAAAAGGATTTCTGGTGTAGGTGGGGACAACATTAGAGCAAGTCTCCTTTTTATACGCTGCGATTCGGAAGTAAACGCGGATGAGTCCGTCTAAGTCGATCGTTGATCCGCACCTTGTTTAGGAGATTCGGTATGTGCGGCTAACGCCACAGGGGCCAACTTTAATTACGTCAGCATAACATCCGAGGGCGGCTCCGATCATGCATCCGAACTATTCAGTTGCGTAAAGCCCAGGCATTCAATATATTCAAAGCCGGGATTGGGAGAGGAGCTGAACACAATATTTGTTCATGGAGACCAATCGCGCTCGATTGTTTGTTGTGAGGGGTTTCAAAGAATTGAAATGATCATGGCCGTGGATGCTTCTGCGTCCCACAACTTACAAGTAGAGATGCCCATTAACGACCATTTGTTCCGGAGTGCGGTTCGCTTGGTATGGGGGCCGGTTTGAAAGAGTGGATGTCAACCTTGAACCATGCGTGAACTCTGTCTTGTCTCCAGAGCTGTAGGCGCTCGGAAACGGGTGTCATTGTCCGTGTTGGGGACACGGAGCAACCGTTGGCCACTGAGTTCAATGATGTACTGAAGTCAGAGGAGGACATGTACGCCTGGTGAAGGGCCTTACATGCCTGCAAGAGTAACATCATTTGCGACCCACGGGTGCACGTCGAAGAATTATCGGTTAGAAAGGAAGCCCAGAATGTAGTTCTTCAGCAAAGAGACAGGAACCCTGCTTCAGGCTTCATTTTGTGGTTCACTTGAAGGTGAGATGCGCATCTAATCTCGAACAGCCGTGAGAGAGCGTGAAAATTTCGATTGAGCGACAACGTTAACGAGCATGCGTTATATACCCCTCTGGTAACGAAATATCGCAATGGCTCCGGGGTCGTACCATTGATAAATTTACAGTACATAAGCGGCCTGAGGGAGACATCGAAAGCATAGAGTTTTAGGAATATTGGATGAATCAGAAATGACCGGACGACATCTTGAGTAGGAAGACTGGTTCGAGGTAATTAGAGGGTTGACCCGAATTTACGGTGGAATGTCATAGCGCATGAACAGTTTGAGAATAAGATGCGGCCAGGTCGCGATACATGTTAATTGTTGGAATCATCTCACAATCCCCAGCGGATACCGAAGAAGACGTAGTTATGATCCACCCGTTCGTACAAGGGTCGGTATGGCCCCAGATGCTGCATGCGCCGTTCATGATGCAGAGTTTAGATTTCGGTATCAGACGAGATGTGCGCACACGGCGGCTGCCCATTGAGAAGACTACATCGCAGGCAGTAAGTGCCAGTGGCGGCAGTTGCAAAATTCAAACATGGGGAGCTATTTGTCCAAGTTTGTCCGACGCCACATTCAGACACGCCATTTTTGCTGCAAAGGTCGCGTCGACTAGAGTCGACTAGGTGCCAATCAAGATTCTACCTCCTCTGCATCAAGCCATACATCTGAGGGGTATGCATCCGAGTGCATCCAGGTGCAGCCGCCTATCTAGTACCTGTACCCAACGTAATGTTTCATTCTTGGAATCTAAAGCTTCTGCTTACGAACTTATTCTTCGAACGCCTCTGTCACCGTTCCGCGCCTGATAGCACAGTACTAGATCAGTATGGATCTATCGGCTTCACCCGTCCGTCTCGCAGGATGTCGAGTTATATCTGACATGTCCAGATCAGTGCTAAACGTTAGATCATAACGCCGACCATTATTGAATGCAGTTAGCAGTCGTCTGGTGGTCCCGGCTGCGGATTGAAATATTTTCACGGCCTTTTCATTTAGTGGAATACTCCAACGCCGTCACACTTTGTTTTTGAGTCTCCTGGGCTCAATGGTCCTATCAGGATGATTCTGCGCTATGATGGGAATTGGAGGGATGAGGGCCCTCGATACATTGCTGGTGTTCTTTGGCCATCGTTCTGTAGGTTTGGTTCAAGGAGCTTCCTGCAGGCAATCTGGTAAAGCTCGTATTCTGGTTATCCCGTTTGTAGAATATCCACGGACTGCAATACCAGCGATCGCCGATCGCACCCATAAAGGCAAGTCTAGTATTGCACTTGCAGTTTGGAATTCCATTGCTGAGGACTATAAAGTCAAGCACCCGCCCGCCCGTTAAGTTTCAGCCAACTTTTCTCCCTTCCCAACGTCCTACTCTACTGCATCAATTCAATCTCGTTGACCACTTTCGATTTTACCTTAGCATGTCCTCTCCTGGAACCTCTCCGCGAGATTTGGCACCAGGGCTCACACTGGCGTCGACGCCATTGTCATCTTCCACCCCGCCGGATTTTATTTCCTCCCCGCTCACTTCCTCCCCGACCATTTCCTCCCGGTTTAATCCGTCCCCTCGTCCTCGGCAAGCTCCACTGCAGAGCCCAGGCAGCGAGATCGTTCCCTCATACCCGCGCAGACAGTCTATCAGCCAATTGCGTCTCAATGCCTTCCCACTTTACCCCATCCCTGATTCGGCGGTTGCTCTTCGCACCCTTAATATCAGCGGAGTATCCACCTTGCAGACGTCACCTAGACAGAGCGTTGCTGAGCAATCGATGATGTCCATTGGAAGTTCCTCTGCTGGGTCGACTCCCTATGTGCGACCTCGCTCGTCCTCTGGTTCCTTCAACCAGTCGTCGTCACCTTCGTTCTCCGGGTATCGGCCACCGTCACTTGCGGCCTCTCCCATTATAGAGGCCCCGCCACATCCAAGCCACAAGCGTTCATCATCATACAATTTCCCTGCGCCAGGCGACGGGTCTTACCCCCATTCGAGGTCTAGCTCTGTCGTGCACAGTCCTTCGACGCCAGACCATAGAAACTCGCACTCCTTTTCTCACTCGCCATCTCCTCGTTCTCAATCTTCAATATTTTTCTCTCCCGCGATGTCAATGCACAACCAGTCTCCCCCCGTCCCATCTACCCCTCCGCGCTATGTGCCATTCCAGGAGAGTAGTTCGTTCGCCGATCGCGACTGCGACGAAGTAGATTTGGCTGCTCATATCAAGGGTGACGTCACACCTCCAGGACGCCCGCCAAGGCGCTGGTGGAATTTGACAGTTCCATGGAATGCGGACGAGTGGTGGACCCCCGGAGAATTCGTGTATCAAGACGAGCCCAGAGTCGACGAAAGGCTAAATCCGGTCCGGCCCACGAAGCTGCATCTCCCTACTAGCGACGGGACTTCCGATGGAGAACCCAGAGAGCTGACGATCAGGCCATTGTGTGTTGGAATTGCGGAAGCTGAGAGAGAGGCAATGTTGAAAAATAGTATGTTTGCTCCCTTTCGATGGCAAGGAAAAGACAGCGATAAGGAGAGGGACGAGAAATTGAAGGCACTCTCTCATTTTACTGATGCCGAGCGAGATGGTTTCAACAGAGCACGGAGTGTGAGCCCGTTCCTGTTCATTTTGTACTTTCTCTTACAGAGCTTCGCAGACTGTCATCCTGGCGTGCCATTCAGTAATGACACGAGACGAGCTGACTTCTGAACATGTAAAGATGAATCCTGCAGCGTCCTGTAGGTGCCCTATCTTCGCTAATGTGAACGGAAGTTAATTTGATCACTTGTAGGCGTTGTCTCGACATTGGGGACAATTATTGATGAAGCGCTCCCTGTTTTGAAGACCATCCTGGAGTCTACATACGATCTGGCCGGTCTAGTTCCTGTACCGTTTTTCCTGGAGGCGTCGCGAACCCTCCTAATTATCTGGGAGGCGTGCGAGCAGCTTTCGGTGGGTTGCTCCACGGCTATGCATTTCCATCGTTGCTGACATTACATACTTCTTTCCCTGTAACGTCGTTCTGAAGTCTAATCGACTTTCTTGTCTTCGCATTGTCGAACGCTGCGCAGGAATGTTGTACTTTATGCGTGAGCAGATCGAAGGGGTCGGTCCCATCGTTGGCAAAGAACTCGACGCGGCCTTCCATGTTTTTAGAGAAGTCATCTTCCAGGTATGTTTTTGCTGTCTGTATGCCTCCGTTATAGCTCTGACGCCAACGTAAATCGTAGATCGAGGGGTTTCTCTGCCGAATCAGCCGCCGGCCAATGCTAAAACGCTTTATCAGGAGAGCCGAAATCGCCAAAGAACTTTGCAATTGCGATCAGGCTTTGATGGATGCTTGGCTAAGATTGAATGTATGTTTATTTTTTTTATCACACGTTCACCATCTGAAACGACAGCTTGCGGCGCAGGCAACGATGTCTGTGAGGATTGTTAAGAATGTCGTATGTCTTGACGGGAAGATCGAAGACCTGGTGACAGCGGTTCTTTCGGACAATACCTCGACGCTATGTGCCAACTGCGACACAGAGACGTCGGCAGAACCGAATGATCGACTTGCAGAGACCGTCCCATCCATACCAGAGTGTCTGACGACCACTGAGGGCGATGTTCGTCGCGAATTAAACCCTATCTTCCCTGAAGAAAATCCAGATAAGGATCTTCGACTCGACCAGTTCCAACTAGAACATCTTCCTGGCTTTATCAACACTGCGCAGTGCGATGCGGACGTCCTCAATGGTTTGGAAATCGAACGGAACGAAGTCGCTGAGATAATGAAGGCCATGCGGCGACAGTTGGAGTCCCTGCGCCATGAATTCTCGCGTTCAACCGCTGCTGCCAGCGACAGTACTCTCGCTGAGATGGAGCTTTTGGATGCCAGTATCGCCTCTATGTCGAAGCTGCGCTGTATGCAGGTGCGAGGCGCAGGCACTGACAATTCTCTTTCACCATGGGAACTTCCTTCATGGACGATCACGCGGTGAGTCCCTTCTCAATATTATGTCGTGCTCCCATACTGATAATATGGTTCAGATACGAGGTCGATCGGTTCGAGATGATCGGTCAAGGGTCATTCTCTAGAGTTTACGCTGGATCCTGGCGCGATAGAGTGGTCGCCATCAAGGTTCTCCACGACTTCACTCCAGCTTCGACGTTTCGTCGAGAGGTCGAGCTCTGGCGCAGGCTTAGGCACCCTCAGGTCGTTCATATGTTCGGGGCAAGCAGCGCTCATGGATCCAAGCCATGGTTCATCGTGAGCGAGCTCTACGAACGCGGAAGCCTCGTGGAATGGTTGCTGACCACAGCGCGTGATGATCACGCCATGCCACGCCATGCAGACCAGTTCCGTTTCATCTCTCAGATCGCTGGCGGGATGGAATATCTGCACTCCCAAAAGGTAGTGCATGGTGATTTGAAGGTTCGTTAGTCATACAATTTCCAGTGCTTTGCTCATGTATGTCATGGAACAGTGCGCGAACGTTTTCGTGAATAAGGAAGGAAACTGCGCCATTGCTGACTTCGGTCAGAGCGAACTCAAGGACGATGCCTACAGGCTTAGCGGGTGTCAACGACCAAGTATGTTGGTTTTTGAAGTCATACCCTGGTTCTGACCACCTGATCGAACAGAGGGGACGCCGAGGTGGAAAGCGCCAGAGCTTTTGGACGGTGCGGCAAGTCCGACAATGCAAGCGGATGTCTACGCTTATGCCATCTGCTGCGTGGAGATCCTCAATATGGGCGGCATTCCTTATGGCACTCGAGACGACGAAGACGTCAAGAGGATTGTACTCGGTACGTTCAAGGCGTCTTGTTCAACTTTTAAAATTGCTGATGTGTCTCCAGAACGAGATGGTCGCCCAGAGGTGTCTGATACCCCTCTGGCCGATATTGTTCTCCCAATCATCAGCTGCTGCTGGGCGCGTAACCCTCGTTATCGTTCGCCATTTCCCATGACGGTGTTTTGGCTTCGAGGCTGTCGGAATTTTGTATATCCCTATGGTGCAGACGGCTTACCAACCCCTTGCACGCCAAATGGTCCCGCTAACTCGCCAGTCGTTGGCTACTCAGACCGTCCCTCGCCTGGCCTTCGATTTTTTGGTACACCGACTTCTGACCGCTATTCTTGGCTACCACACACTCCATCGATGTCTGATTATTTCAGCACGTCGTCTGGATTTGGGTCTGAGTTCGGATATTCAGAGCCTGATTCTGACTTGCAGGACATTCCAGAGTCGTCTATGTCAACCGAGACTTCGGGTTTCGTGGATCCGAACGCTGTCTGTGAGGTCGGCACCACCACCGATCACACCACGGACGATCTCCTTCCTGAGCTATCTACGAATACGTGGGCACGGGCCATGCAGAATGAGCGGCGGTACAGGATTTTGGCCAGGGACACCCATGAGTATGAAAAATGGTGTATGTCACAGTTCATTCATATTATGTGCTGATACTCATTGTTTAGTCACGACGCCTCTTTGGTATCCCTCACCTGTCGAGGTGGGTGCTGTGGGGTATGTGTCCAAACCTGACGGGGAGTTCATAACCCTCTGTAACGTCATTGAACTTGGAGGAAAGAAAAAGGCCGAGGGTGACGTGGCAAAATGCATGCGTTCCTTGCGGGATTACGGTACCATCAACATCGAGAAGACACGTCGTGTTCAAAATGGTTTTCTGAACAGATTGAAATTTGGTGCCAACCGTCGCGAGTACGTGGTACTTACTTGTGGCTGTATGTTTTGCTGAAACATCTGCAGGGGGGACGTATCTCGCAGGCAAGAATTTCCCCTGCAAGCTGGTAAGAAGACAGCTGCGGTATACGCCGAGTCGTTCGAGCGCCGGGACTTCTCCGATGGCAGTCTAACTGCAGCCAGGCAGTGGTTTAAAGAAAATATCCACACGGTCCTACAAGAATACGCACCAAATCACCCTATCCAGAAAGAGGACGTCTTCCTTGGTACGTGTTCAATCTCTACCTTCTTAGCTTAGTCTTAGTGACGTTGTTTCGCAGTAACGAACACTGTAAATGCGCGTGACTACGCTCTCTTTGTCGCCGATCCCATTTCGTCAGGGGTAGCATACTTCAATGTTTTCTCTTCTCACAAAGCGAATCATCCGTGGGGCACTTTCACAGTCAAGTATGATGGTCAGGATTACTTCCCCGCGGAGGCCAACTTTACGAGTAAGGTGTCACGATCCCGCAAGACCTGGGATACCATACTCCTTGCGCGACTTCGCTTCGTGCCTGATGCAGAAGAGCCGACTCTGTACTAGGAAGCATCATCCCTCCCATCTTATTCAACGAATTGGCTACATACCTTTTTTTCTGTCTCCTGTACTGTTAGTATTCCAGCGGACATTTCGCGTTAATATTGTATGTATGGATATGTCATGTTTTGTAACAAGCTTCACGTACCATATCAAAGCATGGTGTCTGGTCAGACTTGATGGCTTACTGACGTTCTTTACCTTCGCTCTCTAGTTGGTATAGGGGTCCACTCTGTCACCAATGCGGGTTGAGCATCCTCACATATCCAATCGAAGCGGCTCGCAAATACACCAACATAGAAGGCCTCACGATCCCTCTCTAAGTCTTCCACGCATAACCTGCAAACGGCGCGGTCTCGTCCAGAACTTTCTCCGCACGTTCTGCGTTCCCGAAGAGCAAATCCAGGAACGCAGGTGCCAGTGCTGTGCGTTATGAAGTCAGTTTGTGAAGGAGTCTGATGTGGGTCTCTGACTTCAGAGAGTGGAGATGTGACTAACTTGACATTGTTAAAGCTGACTGTCGAGGGGGATGCAGCAACGAGGGAAAGCGAGCCGCACCGTGGGTAGTAGAATCAATTAATTTACATGTGTTCATCACTGATCACGGAATTTTTCAGCGGGTCTGTCACTGGAATGGCAGTCAGGTCTTTTTTAGTGAGAATAAAATGTTTGAAAATTCCATTGATTTTAGCATTGATCACTTTAAGATCAGTGACTTAGGCATTGAGCATGAAAAAATCAATGACGAACACACTAATTTTTTAAGCTAAATGAATTGTTGATTCTGTCTCGCGATTGCCATCTTCAGCAAAATTTCTGACGAGTGCTTCTGAGACTTGATCAATCGACATCGTACCTTCGACCAGCCATGTCACAATCGATCAGAAATCCTTCGTCTGCTGATGATTATGGAACGTGCAGGTGCAAACCATCGTGTGGTAAATGGCTATCAAAGTCTGCGCGGAATAAGCACTACCGAAAATTCATCAACAATGAGCTGGAATGTATGCAAGATTCAGACCAGGAAGAGGATTCAGGCCAATATATGGAGCAAGAGAGTGGCAGCTCCAATGACGGGTGAGTTTGGCCTGCTGTAACGAAGATTCTAATTGTGAATTGCAATAGTTCAACTGGCAGGTCCTTCCACACTGGGTCATCAGAGGATGTCATGAGCATCAATGACGGCTGCAGCCACGGTGCTCATAGTGACATTGACTGTGATGAATCATCCGATCACTCATACGCCTCAGACTCAGAAACACCAATCGATATTCCAGACAACTTCATCTTCGATGAGGAAGCAGATGATGACGAGTATCTGCACCTTTCACTCGAGGATATTGCAGAGCAGCTCAATGCTTGGGCAGACCCAAATGCTGATGGTGATTTCTATGGCATCCGTTAGTGTTTTTCTATTCAATTGACGGTCTGACCCCATACTCAATGTTTGATGCAGGTAATGATGTGATCACAGAAGAGGACCGAGACAACATCCGAGCTTTTCAGCTGAAAATGCTTGCGAACATACCTCGCCATGCCTATGATAGAATGCGCTATGCTTTTCGACACAAAATGACATTGGATTCGGAATGGGTCATAGTTCATCGCTTAGCGCTGCTGTCTGGAATCGAACCCCAGAACATACACTGCTGCATACAATCTTGCATCGCTTATACAGGACAATATGTTCACGATGAAAGATGCCCATTTTGCGATGAAGCCCGATATACCAAACATGGCCATCCTCGACGCACATTCATGTACATTCCTCTAATTCCTCGACTTCAAGCTCTCTTCCATAATCCCACCATGATCGAACAATTGACTTATCGCCACAACTTTGCACAGAGTGATAGGCTTATCAGGGATGTGTTCGATGGCGAGTGGTACCGCAAACTTCGCTCCCGTCATGTTGTTGTAGATGGTGTCAAGCGACGACACAAATACTTTCATGAGCCACATGACATAGCGCTTGCACTATCTGCTGACAGCTATCTCCTCTTCAAGAGACGTCGTGGGGGCCCATCTGCTACTCCCATCCTTCTACAAAATTTCAACCTCCCTCCACAGGTCCGAACTCGCTTAGAGAATCTCATCTGCGTCGGAGTCATTCCAGGTCCCCATCAACCAAAAGATATTGAGTCTTTCCTTGCTCCCTTCGATGACGAGTGTGCTGTTCTCGCTGATGGAGTGCGAACACTTGATGGATCCACCCGAAATCATTTTGATCTCCATGCATATGTCATCTTCGAGGACGGTGATATTGTTGCTATCGAAAAGCTATTAAACATCAAGGGTCACAATGCGGTCTATCCATGCCGTTCATGTGAGATACAAGGAGTACGGAATATCACTGGCCGCGGCAAAGTGTACTACACTCCTCTTAGCACCCCAGACCTCGACCACCAGCCTCGACCATCTCTTGACCCTCACCATCTGCCTCTTCGCTCGCACCAGAGCTACCTCGACGCACATGACAAACTATGGTCAGCCACAACACGAACAGAGAAAGCTGTCATTGCCAAGCAAACTGGTATTCGCGGTCCTCCTGCACTACGACGTGTGGAATCATTGGACTATTCAAAGTCATTTCCATATGAATGGATGCATTTGTTTCTGGAGAATGTCGTGCCTACCCTCGTAAATCTGTGGACTGGTCGTTTTAAAGGCCTCGATTCTGGTTTTGAGAACTACGAGATCTCGGATGATGTTTGGGAAGAAATTGGAGCTGAGACAGCGGGTGCTGTCAAGGACATCCCTGCAGCCTTTGTACGGGCCCTTGGCAATATTGCTCATGATCGCTCAAATTTTACAGCCGAAGCATGGGGATTTTGGTTCATGTACCTGGCCCCCGTCATACTCAAGGATCGATTTGAAGATGCAAAGTACTATGACCATATGTGTGAACTCGCAGGGATGATGAAGAAAATGCTGCAATTCCAGCTTACTCATGGTGAGATTGACGCACTTGACGAGGGACTAATCAAATGGGTCAAAACATACGAAGAGTGAGTGGACGCCATCTCCCTTTGAAATATGCTATTGTTGATACCTCTCTGGTTCAGCTACTACTACCAATATGCAGAGGATCGATTGTCAACATGCACCCTCCCCATCCATGGTCTACTTCACATTGCAAGTGGGATACGCTACTGTGGACCAGTATGGACGAGCTGGACATTTTACATGGAGCGCTACTGTGGCTTCCTCCAGGCTCACCTGCATTCGCGCCGATTTCCTTGGAGTAATATCAGTCGGCGGGTGTTGTATATGGCCTATCTGACCCAAGTGACAGTAAAATATGATCTTGGCGAAGATTTTCGTGTGACATCTCGGCGTCTACAAGATGGTGAACTGCGACGGGGTGAAAGGGTTTTTGATACATGTACGTGCTCATCTGTCCATGATAAACTGATGACATGGTGGACAGACTAATGATGTTGGCCATCAGACCCTGAATTCATCATTTGCGCACCTATCAACTATAAGTACAGGCCTAGAGACGATAACTTGTTGGGTGTCATCGCTACATACTTCCACCAGATCCTTGGTAGACGGCAAGATCAAATTCAAGCCCAACTGCCCGTACTGATGCCACTATGTGGAAAAGCACGCATTTGCTACCGAGGGGACACGATTCGCACTGTCTTTGCAATTCGTCGACTGACACAATCCTACAGAGATAACACCTTCGTGCGGGTAAGTCTAGTGTCATTGTTTGTTCATAAACTTACCATCTATAGTATGAGATCCAATATAATGACACAGGAAATCGTGTCGTCAATGTCATAAGCTACGGTCGCCTCGAGAAGATCATACTTTGCAACTTGGATGACAAGGCCATATGGGGGTCTCACCGGAATTCCCTCCACATCCTCGCAGTTATTGCCCCCTGCGATACAGATGGGTGTGATGCTTCACAAACCGTTGTGGAGTATAAACAATTCCTGCCAATTATCGTTAGCGATGTACGCAATATAAAAGCCGCAGTGGGCAGAGTTAATACACGTGGAAGGTGGGGTATCATAGATCGTACCATCAATGCTGCCTGTGCATCATTTGCAGACGTGGATGAGGAGTACAATTATATTTCAGATGAGGAAACATAGATACAGCAATGTAAAGTATATAGCGACGTGCATGGATGTATCTTCCATAATGCTAGTTCTTGGTCACCAAAGCAGGACGGAAGAGGTGCGTGATTGTCGAAATAGCAAGGCAGACAGGCGACGTCCACCATGCCGAAACACCCCCGATCAACATTACAACAGCACTAGTCCTCGCCAAGACCGTCCTCGTCACCCTCAAGCCATCACCCATACCCCCCAGGATTTGCGCAGAGTCTGCCCATTCGAGCATCCAGAACATCGTGCCAGTGATCAAAGATGGTGCGAGAAACAGAGGAATAAATGTCGCAGGGAAACTCGAGTCTGATTTGGAGATTTTGAGTGTGCGACTGACGACGCGGGGAACTGCGATTGCAATAGGGAAGGCGAGGAGGAGTGATGTGATTGGTGGGGCTGATGATGACTCGGACGCATAAAAAGTGACGGTGCAGTAGGGGTGTTGTTCCTGCGATGAACGGCGATACCATTCACTGTAGCGTTGCGTGTCATGAAGCGCTGTATGCTTCAACTGATATCTGACATGAGACGAAGGCTCGAGTGAGATGATAAACATGAGAACACGACATATTGGCTACTTGCGACTCACCACACAGTCGAGAGGAGTAGAATAATGGTGCCATCAGATATCACACATGGACCCAGGAAAGAGTGCCTGCCACGGACATTCTCATCAAGACCTAGGAAGGTCGCAATGGTGGCGAGGTTCGGAGTGAAGAAATCAGATGCAGATATTCCAAGGGTACTGAATAGAAATAGCAGCCAGAGGACCAATCCGTCGAAGATGAAAGGACGAAGGGGAGCGGGAGCGCAGAAGTAGTGGGAGAGGTACGGAATGCTTAGAAAGGTTTGAGGGGACGGACATGACTCAAGAACATGCGTGCACTGTGACAAAAGGTCGTAGGATAAAGTTAGCCACGAGGCTATCGACATGGGGATTCAAAAGTAGTCTTCCCCAGGGAACGAGTGAGACATCTCCACTTCTCAAGTGCCCCAGCGATCGGGGAAGTGGTGCGGTCGGACTGAGCGATTGGAATGTGGTCTGGGCGGGGACTTGGTGGAAGGATGTAGGAGGTATGACCGCGACTGGTTAATATGGTATGTCTACACAGTCTAGGACGTACAACTCAACTGTCGGAATTTGCCGGCGGAATTTGAAGTTTCACGTGATCTTGTTGGACTGTTGGACTTTTTGCGTCTGTTTGAATTTCGATAAGATGTGTACAAATGTACGACTTGTTCAGCTCCGGACTGGCGGTAACACATATAGTGCGGCTTGGAAGCCAGCACGGATGCCAATAGTCCGGGAGTAACAAGTTGTACTAGTACAGTACCAGAACCATCGAAATACCCGCACTCTGCCGGTACTCTCACATCAAGTCTTATAGTGCGGAGCATGCAGATTTGCCTGGCACTGGTTCCCGCCCCGTACACTGTTCTTGCTTTGGGCGCCCTCATAATTGCTGGCACCTTGCAGGTACGAACTCCTAACCCTAACCCTAAGCTTGCTCAATGGCTGCAGCCCATGCTTTCTCTCGTGTTGCTCAATGGCTGCAGCCCATGCTTTCTCTCGTGTTGCTCCTGCTATCGCAAATGCTCGTACACGTCCTTCACTGGCTTCAAACCGTGCTGTGGTGTCCCCATCCCATGAAGACAACACCCACACAATGATCGTCAGTGAGGCGTCATCATCGTTACGGCTGTCGTGCACAAAATGAAGGTTAGTCCTTCACAGCTTGTTACCATATCTACAGTACCACACTCGTTCACCTCACTTCGTTGTTGGACCGAAATTCAGCATACTGTTCTACCGTGCTCTTGACACGCTCTTGACGGCGTTATCCGGATTCCCGACGCGCCTGTCTCACAAGATGTCGATTCAAACAGAGGTCCTTTCTCCACTGTAACTGAATATCTTTCGAGCAATCTACGGGCAGAACTTGATTTTGTCTCCAATAATTGTTCGGTAGTTCTCTCTGAACTTCACGAATGCGACCTTACTCAGATAGCAGAGAGCCGACTTGAACTTGGGGAGCGTATTATGAGAAAGGCTATTGAGCTATGCTCTGTCTATCCTGGTGATGTGCTTGTACCTGCCAATATCACTACTCTACGAAGACCATTCTCCTTAAAGTTTGATGACTTCCGTTTATCAAATGTCATGGTATGTCTATGAACGCCCGTTGTGTGGGCTCGAGGATGTAGGCGATATGATATAGAGATGTCACGTGCGTGCCAAATAACACGTCAACAAAGGATGTCAACAAATAGTATCAGACGACTTAACCTGCACTCGCAAATTTCTCCAGCACTATCAACAATGCCCCACAACAAAGGAAAAACAGTCAGAAAGATGGACAGGGTCGCAAAGAATCTCAGTCACCTTGAGACTGAGCTTCGTCATATACAGCGTGAGTTAGATTTCGAATTTCCAGAAGGAATAGGAGTAACATGCAGGTAGGAAATGATCATCGCGGAAGGCTCGGCCCCACAGGGCATGCGAAGAACCGGATCAACAAGCCAAAGGGTCAAGCAGGGCGATCAGAACTGAAAGGAGGATACAGTCTTCAACAGGCCATGGGATTGGCTGGCAACAACCGCAAATACAATGCGTTTAGAGTGAGTAGTGTTGACCAGCACTCCGAAATGATTCAAATTTTAATAAGATGATCGCACGGCGATATACGAATCGGTACCTCGATACTGAGAAGACTCTGAAAGAACAGGACAAACTCACGGTGACACTCCTTTTGTCGTATGTATGTATCTCACATTTTTCTGTGCATATATGCTACTCCAACTATGCTCAGGCACAGCGCAAACATCAGTTTCTAGCAAGGTTCCGCGATAACTGGCCATTTCACGACTTTATTGCCTGTTACCTTCGCAATCATGTCCAGTACACCAAGAAACGGCATTCAAATGTGGATGACTTAGAGGTATGCTAATTAATAAATCATAAGTTGGAAGTTGATTGCATATATGCGCACAGATCAACGACTCAGATCTCAGTGATGGGGACCTTGACGACATGCTTAACGATGATGAGGCTACTTTGACTCCGACATCACGACGAAAACGACTCCGACATGCACACCATTCAGACAATTCAGAGACCGACGAGGAAAGGAGCCCACGACCTCAAAAAAAGCTTAAGTTTGCCTATGTGAGTGTTCATGACGTTTCGATTACACTACTAATACTCAAAGCTACTGGCAGGTGTCCATTCCTACTCGTGCAAAGCCAGCTCCAGCTTCTCGTGCAAAACCTGCTCCTCACGCAAAACCTGCTCCTCGCACAAAGCCAGCTCCAAAGTCAAAGATGACCCAGATTCCTGCTCGTCGTCTGGACCTGCCAATACCAACTTCAAAGTCCTCCCCCGCTACTACCCATCCAGACCCACTACCAGCTGCAAAACCAAAACCAAGGCCAATATTGTCATCAGACACGTGCACCACGAAGGTTGCAACGGAAACTCCACCAACCGCCGCGGCCAAGCCAAAGGCGAAACCCAAATCTATTCCTCACAAAACTCACGCCAAGACTAAATCCAAACCAGCAGACGACAATGACAACGATGCTTACGAGTTCGCCGACCTTCCTTTGGTCTGTCCAAATGACAGCTGTAAGGATCTCGTGCCAGCGGACCCCACTATTGAGCTGGTCAAACAGCTTCGGCAGTGGAACTCTTTCAAGACCACTAATCGCTGCATGACCTCGGAGGGTCTACGTCTAGAGCTTGAGATATGCACGGCGCTTCGACAATTGCGTGAAGAAAAGCTCAATATGCAACGCGCCAAAGCCCGAGGATGGCCAACAACCATTATATGGGAGAACATCTCAGATCGAGTCCTCCAAATGGAGGCCGATTTGGATCTCATGATTCATGATCAAAACACGAGGCGCTACAGTTTTTTCCATGATATGTTTCTTGAAGATCTTTCTTCCACAGGTCTGAAAAGCAACTCCACCGAACGAGAATTTTCCAAGCTGGCCATCACTAGCCGACTTCGCATTCCAGCGATGGTTACAAATCATGCTCGTCCTGGATAGTGATTTGCTCGTTTACATGACTCTATCCGTATTGATACTGACATCTTGTTAGCTATGGGGAGAAAGGAAAAACGATAATTCAGTCCGCAATATTTTCCATGTTTGATCACGAACAGACTTCCAATGACGCCTTCGCTCCCCTTGACTTCAAGACCTACATCGAATACTACCTCATACCCTGGGTCGCTATGCACTTAATTTCGAAAGATCTTGGATGCAGTCTGGAAGAGGCGTACGAAGAGATGATTGCCAGTGCTGATTCAGGTGTTTCTCTGCATCCAATGGCTGACAAAGACTCACGCATCGAGAGAATCACGCGTCATCACTGTGTCTTGGCTGCTGAGAAACGTGTTGAGAAGGTCAAGCGCTTCCGCAATGAGATGAAGGATGAAATCGAGAAGGCAAAGGAGGAACAGAGGATGCACGATGAATTAGCTGCAAAGATTGCTTCTAAGGTGCGTAGTATCATGTTACGTGTTCGGTCATGTGCTCAGATGATTGTTGTCTAGCAGCGCGCAGTACGTCCTTTCTGGAACTTATACTGACAGCCCCTTGTTCATTTTAGCTCACGTTCGCGCTATTACGCACTAGCCCATTACTTCCAAATCACAACCAACAGCAGGTCCCTCTAAATTCCCTGGATCATATGACAATGCAGCATATCAAGATGAGGGCGAATCGGAGCTCTCTGAACCGGTGCGCTCTTACACTTTCTTCCCGCTGACTTTCACCTTCAATTACTGCTTCGAATAGCCCGAGAGTATCCAGGCTACTCCGGTACCACGGTCTAAACCTTCTCGCACACAACCAGCCAGGCGAAGGGTTAGTTTTCTCTATGCGCGCTGTCTCACTGACAATCTGTTTTTTTCAGTCGCGCAGATGAGCATTCACACCAGGCCCTTCGTCTCTGCTTGCCGTTTCTTCGAGATAACCAGTTGTTCAACCGTCTCTGCTCAAATTGCCGCCAACTCATTCAAGATTGTTCCCATTGGTATTCTTCATGCATGCTGTTCTTCTATCGATTGCAACTGTTGTACGGCTTCGTGTCTCTCTGTTTATGCACTAGATTGTCTCTTTGCATTTGCCTGTACTGTATTAGCTCAATGCTGCATCATAATTGAACAATTCTCGTGATTGCATCAGTCTTTTCCAATGATGGCCTCGATCTTTTCCAGTGATGGCCTCGATCTTTTCCAGTGATGGCCTCGATCTTTTCCAGTGATGGCCTCGATCTTTTCCAGTGATGTTCTCGCAGTATGTTAAGTGATATATTCAATTGAAAATCAATGGAGACTCCACGGAAATTTACATATGTCAAGTTGGTCCTTTCAGTGATATAGAAATCACTAAATTTGAGTGAGCGACACACTAAATTCAAGTAGGCATCCGCTACGGGAATCCAGTGATTCCATTCACTGAAATTCAACGAGTGTACTACCCACAGTGGCCGGAGTGTTGCATGTGTTCCGTGACGTATGCAATCGTGTCTATGGAGAAAGAAAGAGGCAGGAGGTTGGGAAAAGGGCCGAAAATGATATTATTGTCGAATCCCAATGACTGATGAGCTCAGGAAGGGGCTACCTTCCGAGTCCACCCATCAATCTCGACTGCAAGAGGGTTAGGAGGTTGGAGAGACGTCTCCATACAGCCAAGTCGAAGGGTGCACAACACAACGCTTGCACAAACGGACACAGTCTGACACCAGGGACATGTGAATTAGTGAACGCAATATGGATTGACATGCTCAAATGACAAGAAGCTCGAGGTAAACATCTACTGGAAATCAAGTACTTCAAAGCGCTGTAGATTTTCATACTTAACGGGGCCCCCCTGACCCGATTGCGACATCGTAAAAGTGCGTCCCGTTTCGAACATCAGCAACGTGACCCTGTTTGCCTCCACGTTCATATCCGTCGCAACAAATTTCTCCTCGGTGATCGTCTCGAGATACGGAAGACCAGATCCAAGAGGCTCCAAAAACATATTCGAGCTTGTTGGCTCGCCTTCGATAAGTCGCTGATTGAGTCTAGATCCGTTCCCAGCCTTGAAATCCGCCACTCGATGAGGATTGAAGTCGCGAATGCATAGCGGTCGCTTCTCACGCTCCGACATCCGGTCCCCGGCCAAAGATACAGACCGGAAGCCAGAGACGGAGTGTTTGCAAGGATCGCGCGAGCGCTCCACGAAGGACCGGGTGTGATTTGGGCCCCAGCTGGACCAAGGCAGACTAGGGGAGTCTTCAGTGGCTTTTCCATACCGACTTGTATAGGTGGACTCGAGTTCCAAGAGGGCATTGCGCTCAACGAAGAGTGTGAAACAAGGATCGGTGGCGAGGCCCCCCCCTGAAATATTCATGCTGAAAGAGATCATTTGGTTGTGTGCGTGGGCGTGGAAAGGAATGGGGGTGAAGTTGAAATATTTGTATTCAAAGGGACTCCGCAAGGGAGGGAGGGAAAATTTGGCAGTGATCTTGAGGGAATTGGAGGACTGAACAAGGGAATACAATGATAGTTCCCTGGCGTTGGCGACGAGAATTTTTTCGTTCGTCAGGAAGCTGAAGTCCATCGTGTCGCAAGCCAGATCAAAAGCTTCGATGCACTGCAAGTCCAGTTAATTCATAAGTCACAATAACGACGTCAGGAGTTTCACTGACCTGAAAGGCGTCCTTTGACTTCCAATTCCAGATCTGCAAAAAGTCGGCCGCTCCATTCGTTCTGATGACATTTCTGAATAAAACACCATAATAATCCCCAAAGATCGAGGATTTTTGAACGAAGAGGTTGAACAACTCCAAATCAATGTCCTTGTCGATTGCTTTGAGGACAGGTGATACAGCTTCCGGATGGACGTTATCCTCTGAAAGGGATCTGAAACAGACATCAAACGCGTGATTCGCCCTTGACGTTCGTTAATATATAATGTCTGAGATACGACTTGAAAGAAACACTCACCCCCAGGGTGCTTCGGCAAGATAAACCATGAGATCCTGCGCAGGCGAAAAATTGAAATGGGGGAATGGGTGGTCGACTTGGCAGCTCCACTGACGCAAGTTTGGGGCACTGGAGTGGCCGTCTGCCGGTTGGGGTTGGAGAAATAGTATTCGCTTGGTTTGTCCGACTTGGCGTCCCAGAAATGCGACTGGGAATCCCAGAACGCCGGACGACCATCGGTACATAACCAGAGGGCACGGAACAGGGTCCAGGGCGTTCGATGAGTACTGAGCATTCTGCCATGCAGATTCTCTTTGTCGAAGCGACTGACGGAGTCCTTGGACGTCAGTATCGGCCGAACCAGGCACAGTGACCGGAATTGCGTGGAAATATTTGAGGTCGATTGAATACAGAAACTCCAAGGAAGAATCAATCGCTTGTTGAGTATAATTGCATATCTGAAGAGACTTGAGTTAATTATTTATACATGTGAAATTTTGCCTTACTTGACGAGCCCGTACGAGTTCGTACACATCTAGATGGCCGAAAATCTTTAACAAGATTTCGACAGGGCAGTCTAATAGTGTTAGGGTGGCTTGATTATATTCGCTCATGGTTGATGATTTGGTACTGCCAGTAACCCGGAGGTGAGATTTACTTAGAATTTAGAACAGATCACACGAACCTTTCAAGTTGCTGGGTTGCAGTTTCGACAGAAGCAATGACGAGGTCAAGGATGCGCAGTTAAGAAATCGAGTAGATAGCGACGACAACTGGGGATGGATTTCTTGTGGAGGTGGACCATTTTATACGCTGTGAATGTAAACGCGGATAACCGTCATCGATCGTTTATCCGCATACCTTGTTTAGGAAATCCGGGTAACACCACAGGGGCTAACAACACGTGAGCATGGTTTGAGTATGATGTCATCCTTGAACTTGAGGGGTAGACTACAAGTTCAGAATGAAACACGATAGAAATGCTGAGCTCTGGGAGTGATATTCATGCTGGAAGCCTCATCACTACGTGATAGAGAATACAGTAAGTGATCAACTTGAACATCGGTTCCTCGTAGCGCAATTAATCGACTGCGTCTTCAAATTCTTTGGGGTCCTTCGTTCCGGGCCGCATTTCATCACTGAACTCTTCAGCTGCGTAGAGCGCAAGTCTGCCAGGCCAGGGTTGCTGAGTTGGGCTGCTGAGGAGTAAAAGTCGAGGGTATCGTCTATGAGCGAGGAGCAGTGTGAGTGTTGGTGGTATGAAACAGGAAAATATAGAACAATTGCGTGTCATAAGACAAGACGAGTCTGAGTGTGCAAAACGGAATGAATACTACAAGACGCGTGCAATGACAAAGTAAAGAACGAGCGGACAAGTCAAAAAGTATACGAACACACACCAGGCTGAAATGCAATTCCTCCCGTACGCATACCATATTGGCGCAATGATGTTGCACAACATTTTCTGAATCTGTCGGAACCTTTCAACAGCGCTATGGGACAACCACGAACCAGGCATTAATGTTACCGGAAGCCTGCAGGTCTATCCGTGGTATCTCAGAACCAAATCGTGAAACTGAAATTGACGCTTACCTTGGCACCAAAAACCAGTCATCACTGATATCTGCAGCGTTCAAGGCTGTAAATTTCGCTGATTTTACACGACCCGACGAGCATCTCGCAGCTAGTACAGGAACTTGAGCCCTAGTGCACAACATCCAGTAGTTGCTGGTTCAGAATAAGCCACAAGGCTGAGTAGACTCATCCCCGGGATTTGGGCAGGTGCTAAGCGCAAAAGCGTGGGAGACATGTCAGACGTCCGTCCTTGTCATCTTGGCATGGTGCATTATATGTGTAGTCAACACAGGTTGTCGCTTTTTTCACAACTCTTTGCCAAACCTCAGGCTAGGACGGGCTGACAGACTGTAACACATACATACACGAAGCCTTCCTCTCATCTCACCACCACTCGCGTTATCATCGTCCCCATCATCGATCATCCCTCAGGGTCTTCGGCCAACACTTAGAAACATCTATGCCTCAGCCTCAGGGATATACTATAAAATCTCCCCTATTCCAACCTACTTGTCTCCGCTAGCCACACATTCATCAACAAGGAAGCAGTCGTCCCTGTTGATAACTCCAACAACCAATTGGCTATCCCCAGCTCCTGTTTATGACACACAACCTACTAACAGACGTGGTTCTACTTTCAAACCACTCATTTGGAAAACCACGTAGCTATCAAATTGTGCGTACTTCATCGAGTCATGTTCAAGAGCCTGATATAATAGAAGAGATGTAGTAAAAGATGGCGGAAAGCCAGCCTCACGTCTCAGTGATGGTCTGGTACCACAAGGTTGAAGAGAAATCCACGAAGAAAATCAGGATGCCAGGAATTGAACAAGGCAGCTGCATATTATATATATACACTGTGTCTAAAAAGCCGTTCCCAATTACGATGCTGAGCGGGGACGAGTTCCTCAGCGCATGGTGGCAAGTTGTGCTCTGTAAGTGTAATTTTCATTGCGTTATTTATTGTCTCTCACTGCTCTGACAGGTCATTATACCCTCTGGAAGCACGGTATCTATCACCGTGACGTTAGTCCAAACAATCTCATGGTGTACCGGTTAATTGGCAAATGAGTTGCAGTCCTCAATAACCACGACTTGTCATCGATTTCACGCGATAGGCCTAGCGACAACGAGCGCGCAGGAACAGTACCATTCATGGCAATTGAACTGCTCCGGCCAAGTTTTCTCGCAGGCCAAGTCAAACACTTGTACCACCACGATGCTGAATCGTTTGTCTGGGTCCTCGTCTGGGTCTGTCTTCGGTACAAGGACGGCGAGCTCCTGCGCGTGAGGGAGGGCAGACGGCTCGACGACTGGCTCAAAGTGGATGCTACCAGATGCAGGGAGAAAAAGTCTTACTTTCAGTGGAACTTCAGGGAAGGGGACGACCTCGACCCTGAGATCCAACCCTCGTCATCTCACAAATCTACTAACTGGAAGCTTGCGGTAAAATGCCTTCACGCACTCTATCATTCCTCCCTGGCTAGCGTGCCAGACGATAAAACTGAATTCGAGAAACGGCTCCTGACGAACATGAGGTCTGTCGCTCCACACATATATCACCATCCTGTCGACGTGTTATAAGTAGTCTTGTTACACGATAGATAGGCGGGAGCAAGCCCTGACGATGGGGATGTATAGCATTACTAGCAGATACTTGTAGGAACCTTTCAGAACGAGAGGCATGCGTGACCAGATACATATCACCTAACATCTGATAAACAGGCGTGAATTTGTTAGCGGAAGGCGGGGAGAGAAGTGGTTCTTGAGCGTGTAGAAGGGAGAAGGGAAAACACTGTAAGGACGCCCGCCATAAGAGGAAAGATGTCTACGGCACGGTGTCAAAAGGGACAACGTTGTGCTCATAAATTGATCTGCGGCAGCGGACATTAATGCTCAAGGGGGAAAAGACTCGGAGGAAACAATTTATCACCAGTGTATTGATGACCCGGGGCACGCCAACAACTGGCAAGGTGCTTCAAAAGCGCGAGTCTAGTAGAAGTCCTCACGATCCCTCTCCAACTCTTCCACACATGGCCCGCAAACTGAGTGGTCTCATCCAGAACTTTCTCCGCATGTTCCGCGTTCCCGAGGAGATAATACAGGAATACAGGTGCTGTGCATTGGGAAGTCAGTTTGTGAAAGTGAGGTGGATGGCGGAGAACTGGGCCCAGAGCATCATAGCTCTCCTTCGAATCACATTCTGTCGGCATGGCTCTGGAAAAGTCAGACATGAAGAATGTCAAAACCAAAACGAAGCAAGCAGGTGACTCACCCATGCAAAGCTAACTGCTCGGCCTGCTAGTGCCCCCCTTAAAAATACGTCTCGGTACTTGATCTCCCGCTCCTCGTCCGTTGCCCAATACGCACCTTCGCTCTCTGGTTCGGGGTATCATATCATAAGCAGGCGGGAAAATGGTAAACGTTGAATCCGACGCAGAACGCACTAGATAGATGCATGGCGCACTTTGACGCGTGGATTTTGATCTATCCCGATTCTTCTTGAAGTCCATTATGCGTGATTAATATCTGATGAATATACAGGGACTACGCCGATCTCTAGTGGAACATGTGGATATGATCTAGAGGGCACATGGCAGAAAAGAAGACTCGGATCGGCTCCAATGATGGTTGACGTTGAGCGCTGAGGAAAGGCCTGATTTTCTGTTCTTGGAATTGTGCAGGCTCGTTTCATACAACATTCATCGACGAGCCTCTGGCCGACGGCTTGGCCTGGTTGTCAACTTACACAAAGTTGCTCCTCACTGGTTGCACCCACACAATCAGATAAAATTTTCAGATTACACCTCCTCGATGGTCAAACACCAAGAAATTATACACGATTACCCGACATTCAACGTTCAGCAGCACTTGCACTCTCCGTGCTTGCAGTGGCACCTGCGCACAAAGTTGCGAATCAGATCGAGACTTTATACAAAAATAAAGGACTGCGACTCACATGGCGTGGCATCCGCAGCCGCTCGAGCCACAGTGGTCGTTGGAAGGAGGGACTTCAGCGACCTGTGAGCGAGGGAGATCGGGATAAGACACTGAAATGCGACACGAGAAACGTCACTTACGATGTACATGTTGTGATGGATGATGTTGGTCTTTATGTTTGAGAATTTGTCGTTGCCTGCTCATTGACGACGTGAGTCTGACTCTTATATAGATTTCTGGTGTATGGTCTTGTTGCCGCTCAATTCTTACTACTGGAAACCGAGTCACTGATTGAACGTTGATTTGCTCACCTTCCTTCCTATCTCTCCGATTCTACGACCTACCAAATCGCGCAAATAGCCCATTGGTCCGCTACATGTGCATCCGATGATAAAACGGTACCACATGCCTCCATCAAATGCCTCAGGAGTTATCTGGAATCATTGGAAATCGCATCGCCAAGTCCATCTCTTCATCCTTTCGCCCTCCGAGATGGGCTCAACATAGGAGTGCATGTGCTCGACGGGGCAAGAAGATGTAAGACTGCAGATCGGGGGTGTTCTTTGCGGGGTGCTCCACTGCGAGGTGACCCGTATTAGGCGTGAGGATGTCAGTATACAGGAAGCAAGTCATAGAGCTATACGATTAGGCAGTAGGGTAGCACAGTCATGGATAAATTTATCACATAGCGGCAATCTGTAAGTGGCAGTGGTGCGTCTTTTCTTGTGAGAATCATACCCGAACTTGGGTACAGCTTCGACGAGGTGGGACTGGACAAGATCCGTAACCCATTTTGGAGCCTCTTGTCCGCACCGAGTCTGAAGTTTGAGTTCTAAAATGTCATACTTTTTGGGAGCGTGAACATGCTATAATAGAAACAATGGAAACGCACAAGCTTGAAAAGTTCCTTATCTTCCTCAGTTCGCCGCCAGTTATCGCCAGTACGCGTCTGTCCATCCCAGTTTTTTTCGCCAGCCATGGTGAGCTCTGTATCAAGCGATATCCGTACACGGGAATCTCCTGGGAGTTGGAATGGAGTTCGGTTGTAAAACGTCCTCTTGACTAGGATATTTATGAGCGACGAGGTCAGATGTGGGGGTGCTTACATACCTGGCTGCAGCTGCTTCGTAACAATACGATACTGAACCTCTCATGCAAGCCGAATCATGGAATTGACTTAGGCTGGTGCCCTCTTGCTTGTTGACTATAGCCTGGAGCTCCTCGCCTATGGTGTATTTTGCACGCAGAAAAGCATTCACGAGATGTTCTTTGATCGGAGAGCGCGCCTTGACAGAATTTTCACCCATCTAGGCTTCTTTGCGCTCTACGAAAATCTAAGGGAGGATGGTGAGCGTGATCTTGGCACACCGAGTCAGGTACACTTACGGTTTTCACGTCTGTGTCGCAGTACCACCAGAGGTACGGTTCATTGTCGAAGTATATTGAAGTAATGGCTGTAACACCCATTCGCGTCACATCTTCTGTTGATTGAAATTCAAAGACGTACCAGAGTCATTCTGCTGGAATCCCTTATCGACATCGAACGCTATTAGAGGTGAATCGTTGTGGCGATGAGGTGGGACTCGACCTGTCGTACTCGCTTGTTGGTAAGTATGCGTAATGGAAAGAGGTATGTGGCTGTGCCTCGAGATGACGTCATCTCAGTCATTTTCGTGGAGGCGTACCACGGCAAAGTTTACTCAGTCTCTTACCTTAGGGAAATCGTATTAGACGAGGAGAAGAGGCGATCATCCTGTGAGTGCATTTCTGTGTGTGCGGCTCACAAAGTTCATTAATCTCACTGAACATACCACAAGTGGAAAATGCAGGCCAGTCTTTATCTAAAAGCAGTCATCTGCCCCCAAGCAGTCGTTGATTTCCTTATCCAGCTTGTTCTTGTCTCGCACAGTTTTGCAGGCCTCCCCCTTATCGTTTCATGTACCATCCTCACAATGCTTTGGTTCTCACCACTCTCGTTGTGTAAATATCCATAATGCTGTAAAGTGATACAACAAACTGTGTTTTCTGTCCCACTCAGTTCTCTCAAGATGTTTCGCCCACTTGTGCTAGATTGTGCGTTCGGACAATCCTAAACTCGGGCTCGATGCTGGGTATAGAATAGAATAGAAAGTATGATCTAACACTGTACGTTCCACATGACATTATATCTCAAATCTCCGTAATGGGTCAATTACTGGAATACCATGATCGTTATCAAGGTCTGAGAGTAGTGATTTTAGTAAGTGCTAGCAACGGGTAAGCCTCGAGAGACTCACAAACCTCGGCACTGATGCCAATGTCGTCCATGCGACATGCGGCTCAAATCAAGCTCAGGACTTCCTCTAGGTATCACCAATGCAGTCCGAGGACAATAAAATCGGGCTCGAGAAGCGGGTGGCACCCAGAGTAAGAGCTGTTGTTTGGGTCCTACTACCCACCCACTGTCACGATCCAGGAGAAAGAAGGTCGACTGTTGGCCATCACGGAAGGCTCCCACCATTAACTCAGTAGGGTTGCACAACGCATGGGCAGAATTAGACGAGAAGCGAATGAGGCGATTGTTGCGTGTCTTGGCAGTGGTGGTCTCGATGGGATGCATGGTGCAATGTTCATCTGAGGATACTGAATGATCTGACTCTGAGTCGGTGTACTGTTGCACGGGCTGCCCTATTCCTACATCCCACAGTCGGATGGTGTGATCCCAAGAACCACTCACGATGTGAGTGCCATCCGGCGAGAACGAGATTGAGCTAACATAACCAGTGTGCCCCTTCAAGGGCTCACCAACTGGCTGCCCTGTGGCTGTATCCCACAGCCGCACAGTGCGATCCTCCGAACCAGTCGCAATGCGAGTGCCATCCGGCGAAAACGAGACTGAGGTAATAGAAGCAGTGTGCCCCTCCAAGGGATCACCGACTGGCTGCCCTGTGGCTGTATCCCACAGCCGCACAGTGCGATCGTCTGAGCCAGTCGCAATGCGAGTGCCATCCGGCGAGAACGAGACTGAGTTAACTGACTTAGTGTGCCCCTCAAAGGGATCGCCGACTGGCTGACCTGTGGCTGTATCCCACAGCCGCACAGTGTGATCCTCCGAACCAGTCGTGATGCGAGTGCCATCCGGCGAGAACGAGACTGAGTAAACTCTCTTAGTGTGCCCCTCCAAGGGATCACCGACTGGCTGCCCTGTGGCTGTATCCCACAGCCGCACAGTTGTATCCCAAGAGCCAGTCGCGATGCGAGTGCCATCCGGCGAAAACGAGACAGAGGTAACTCCCATAGTGTGCCCCTCCCAGGGATCACCGACTGGCTGCCCTGTGGCTGTATCCCACAGCCGCACAGTTGTATCCCAAGAGCCAGTCGCGATGCGAGTGCCATCCGGCGAGAACGAGACCGAGGTAACTCCCTGAGTGTGCCCCCTGAGCACGGTCTGAGCAGCAGGCCAGTGCACATCACGTCCGGATGCGACATGAAGAGTGTTCGGAAACCGCGCAGAATATTGTCTCGATAGCGGAGAGTTGATAGGCGTGAATGGGAGTGCTGATACATACAGATGGGGTGTGCTGTGTAAAATCATGCCGCCGAACACTTGAATGAACCTCCGGACGTCCATGGCAGTCAACGAAAGATCTTTGAATTCAGAATGGCCCTGCGGTTCCGCGTGAGCACTTTATCTGACATCCACTAAACACATGCTCACCTTCGGCCACTGGGCAATGAGTGGAAGGGCAATAACTGCACCACTGAGTGCGTTAATGAGGGCAAGTACCTCGAGCCAGAAAAACAGACGTTCGTGGTCGAACAATGATTTCACTTCTTTTGCCAGCTCCTTGTCGAACACCGTGTCTCGTACGTGCGCAGTCCAAAATCGACAGGAATAGGACAGATGTGGGAGAATGCGTGTTTCAATTCGTTCTTGCAGCCCGGAATCTTCACAATTAGGGAGATACGATGACTGCAGATCACAGACATTGAATCGAAGATCATGTTCCATCACTCGAAGTGACGCGAATGCAAGGTCGCGTTGCACACTCGACACGTCGATGAAAAAATCTCCGCTGCGCAGTTCGTCCGTCAGGAAATCGCGGAAGGATGCGTGAAGGGGTCGGATTGGGGAATTTGCGTTGGTGGTCCCGCTGAGGAGGGAACCCATGCATTTTACCATAAATCCCACGTCGTAACGGTCCTTTTCGGTTGGAAAATGGTGCCTCATGGCGTTTAGGGAAGCTAATGGGAGGGGTTCAGATGTGCCTAGTATTTGGCCCATCACTGAGCGAAATCTCGCTAGCTCCATCGAACGCATTTTCTGTGAACGTTGACCATTGGTGGATGTACCCATATGCATGATATCTGTTAAAATGAGGCGATACATGTCGTGCAACAGCATGTTTCTCTCAGCGGGATCGCTTGACACCACATCGTCGTAGTACTCCATTGGAGATAGTCCAGTATGGGATTCTTTGATGTATCCGCAGGCAAGACGAGCCCACTCGAAAAGTCCGCCAGCCATCTCAGCAAGGACTGTAAATTGCTTGTCATGGAAATCCTTCAATCCTTTCAACTCCTTGGATATGTAAGCATGGATGTCGCGCTCTGCGACTTCTGGTGGAATGTCGTCCATAGACATACGGCGAATGTGCTGAGCGCCTGCAAGCTCATTTTCAATGTCAGAGAGCGGCCGAGACGTAACAATAATCCGGATATTTTTTGGGAGTTCGGTGATTGCAGGAACAGCTAATTTACCGGCAAGAGTGCGGAGAAGGCTGCGCCGTGTCTCAACTCCGCCGCTCTCGTCCAATGCATCGATGATAACGACGATGGGCCCTGTAGTTGATGCTGAAAGCTTCTTTAGCGGTTCCGCCAGAAGCTTCTGCCACTGCTGCATGATGTCCACCGAGTTCTTGAGAGCATTGTCGTTTTGAACTGCCTCCGCCAATGCTCTCTTCATCTCTGGATGATGGTCAGCCAGGTCGCGCGCGATGGTGGCGAAAACCTTTTCATGGCGACGTTCGGCTTTTCGATCATGGTCGAAACAATAAAATGAGCCAAGCCCTCCTACTTCGTGGAACCATTTAGCAATGGTATGGGCGATAGCTGATTTCCCCTTGCCCGCAGGGCCAGATAGCCACAGCACACGTTCAACATCATCTCCGGTGCTCTTGACCCAGTCCTTGATCTGGGAGAGGATTTCCGTACGCGTTCCTGGCAGGCACTGTTTCGCGGTATCTAGTCCCGCGCCCGGTGCATAACTCATACCGCTGAGGTCCAGTCTTTCGCCTAAAAAGGTATGAATACATGTCAAGTTAAAGAACACGTCCAAATTCTTACCTGTACGGGGAAGGGAGATGGCCATGTCCCGGAAAACTTGGTCCCGGAAGGTTTGCATGAGTGCGTCCAACTCGTTATTGTACTGTTGGATTATAGTATTCGTTTCTGAGACGATGTTCTTTCTGAATCTCTTCCCTGTGATGATGGTAGAAGCCTGAGGAGGTGCAAAAGCACAACAGCTTGTAAGACTCACAAAAGTTCTTTTTCTCCGCATAATCTCTGATAAAATGGGCGCATCGAAGAGTCAGACCAGAGATCTGTTCAAGGATAGTTCTCATTGATGAAATATGGCGAAGGGTCTCGCCTTCCATCACGAAGCGGTAAACTTGACTCAATTTCTTGAGAAGTTGAATTACCGCTTTATCGCGATCTACTTGAGCAAGAATGATCTGCACGAAATGGTGGGTGAGCAATAGATCGGGATGGGGGTGAAACCGGACACACATTTGAGGCAGAAGACAGTATGCCCAGTGCTATCTTGACATATGGATGTATCTATGAAACAGGGTTAGTTCGGTTCCGATATAGAGAGGAAGGGTCCATACATCCGCGATTTCCCCGATAACAGTGTTGAATATCCTGAGGGGTTGGAGATATGTGTCCTGGACATTGTCTGCGGTATCGAGATCCACTTGTCCATCTTGAGCAGCAGACGCTGCAGATTGCGCGTGTTCTGAAAGTAGCTCCATGCTGTCTGCAGCTGCATCGGCAGCCTGAAGGGCCACTTGGGGGCCAGTACGTTGTTCCACACCAGACAGGCCATCCTGAACATGTGCAATAATCTGAATTTAGAGAGAGCAGAAGTGAAGAAGTTTGAGCACTTACCTCAACACGCAGACTCGATGAAGAACCTTCATGGCTGGTGATCGGCAGAACAGGGTCGGCGGTGCGGGAATCCTTCGAGCGCTATTGTACAATTTGTCTCAACCGTGTTCCAGGACACTCGGTAATTATCATCTTTAACTCACAGAAAATGTGTTAGCCATAACCTTCCCCGCAAGCCGACGGATTTTATCACGATGTCGACCCTAGACGAAGGATGCATCAGAGTCAGTGTTTCAAGTTTAAAATGATCCTCATTAGCCACGTACCTGTACTGAGCTTTCACTAGCTATTGGTTCGCCGGCGCGGGTTTCTGTGATTGAATTCCCAGCCGCTGTGGCAGCGTCGAGTTTCCTCTTCGGTGGATTGCCTTCGCTCATAGTTGATGACGGTTAGAATCAGTTTGAAGCGAAGTAGGATAAGGAGTTGGAGACTCGGAAGGGTCCCACGTTATATTAAACAACGGCAGTGCACTGGAGTTGTAGGTACCCTGTTATCACTCGGACCCTACTCGGTTCCCACAACAACTCTTGAACAAAGTCCGAACATCCTCACATAATTCACCAGGGGAAGGACCCCAGACTCTTCCTGTGATGTTCGGTTCGGTTTATTTGTAACGGCATCACCTAGTTGTATATAACATCCTTTACCGCCTGCGTGCTTCCTTTCCGCTCCCCCGTCAAGGCACTTATGGACTCCCTTGCCCCCCAAAACTAAAGTCAAGCGTAACGGCACATGGTCGGAAATCGAATCTTCAGAACTCGTTCCCGGTGACATGATCTCTTTCAAGATCGGTGACATTGTTCCTGCAGACTGTCGTTTGACGGAGGCCATCAATGTCTCTATTGACCAGGCTGCTCTTACGGGCGAGTCTCTTCCTCAGAGCAAGAAGCTGGGTGACCGGTGTTTCTCGTACGTTATCTTCGGTTCAGTCCAGTGCTTTGACGCAGTATTTTCAATACGAACTTCGGCGCAGTATTTTCAATACGAACTTTGATATCGTGTCCTGTCTATTATTACTATTTGTTCCCCAAAGTGATGCAATGATAGCTGTTTCATTCTACCCAAGTTTGTGATTCTAAGACCGAGCGGAATGCTCTCGTGAAACAAGGCAACTTGCTATTGACAACAGTAAGAAGCACGGTCCCAGAATGACACTGGGCCAAGTAATAATACTGTAGGGTATAGATAATCATGGTCCTGGTAAATAAACCCACCGCTACCGACAACGATGAAAGTGGATATGTGAGCAGCGTCATCGAGACGGGCAAAAATGAGTGTATAAGTGGCGATCGTGTTTTGGTATAACGGGCGATGATGATGCCACTAGAACTCGTCAAGTGCGCCCTCGAGTGTGCTGAATGTCGACCACACTGCGCTCCCTGATACGAGCCCAGAATATTTATTGTGCGCGGGATGCTGCGGCCACTGACAGGGCTCAGGTACTCCTCAGATGTCTGGTCGAAGTGCATCAGTAAGCGTGAACGAGGGTACTGGTGTGTAGCCCAAGACTATGGCTCTTTGGGGCAGTGCAGCGTCGAGTCTGTAAGACCGCACAAGAGTGCGCGAGTAGGAAGGGTGTGTAGACCGCTGGAGGATATAAAGAGAATATAGTTGGTTAATAGATAACGAGCAGGCGATGTTGTCAATATAATATATCATTTTACTCCCATTAGAATAAAGCCGTGATATATCCCTGCCTTTGAACTAACACGCAGGGTAATGATATATCATTCAACACAGATGATATATCACTGTATGCCCTGCACATTTGGGTGGGCTATTCTTATACACAGCCGCATTTTTCGCATTTTTTTAAACTCAGCTGCTTTTCATTCCAGGATACATTCTATATTTAGTGGAGTATGTTATGACCGCAATTTTGGCTTCCAAAAGCGGAAATTCACAAAACACATCCCATTTTGGTCACCTGCTCATGTCAGGCCTCCCCACATTATTCCCACACATCACATGTTCGCATTTTTCAGCCACACAGTGTGGGAAATACCCCACAACACCAAAAACATTGCCAAATATGATATACCCCACAATTATAATTATTCCCACACCCTCCCCACCTCACTGCAGCTTCACCACCACACCACAATAGGTCCTCCTTCATATATAAGTAGTAGTTTGATATATATGTGTATAATATAATATAATAAACCACTTTTTTTGTGTATTTGTGTGCTTGCTCCTCCTCCAGGGCCCTTTCAAAATAGCCTAGGGTACAGAACATTTTCGCATTTTTGCCCCTTTGATAGGGAAGTGTTCTGGGGTATTCAGGACATATTTAGAAGTGTATATGAAGAGATTCCACCACTTATTTGACCCCCTGAAGTGAACTGCATCAATAGATATAGCAAATATACATGAAAACACAGAATATGTTCCCATGCATGTATTTCTATGTAGATGTACCTGTAAAATTTATCCCCAGCATCTATTAACCAATAGGAACAATGTATCAGGAGTCTAGGGTAATAGGACAAGACCCTGGGATGCAGTATACCTACCCTCTCCTAGTGGTTCACCCCCTGTGAATTTTTTTCCTGTAGGACTGGACCCTCAGGATGGTAGGGGGTCTACACCTATGCATATTTAGAGTATATCTATCACATAGATATCACAGGAAACCTACAGGGTCCTTCTACAGGAACAGAAATATGTGAAATCACATTTTTGACATTTTTAATATTTTTCAATATCTTGCCCTTGCACAAATGGACCACCCTGCTCATATATCATTAGCTACACATATATATGTACTTTCTATACCAAAGATCAGTTCACAATAGGCCGGAGTTTTGAGCTAGTGTGTATACTTGCTATTTCTACTGATAAGGGTCCTATACCTTCAGAACATCGAAATTTAATAATCAGACACCTGTACTATGTCTCATATATGTCCCTAATTATATCCCTCAATGTTCAGAAAGATCCATCAAGTATTGACTGAAAGGGAAGCAAAGGAACATATGTGGAGAAAGTGATAATTATAACATATCACACAAAAGTCACATTTACATATGACTCTGGTCAAATATTTTATTAAATTTCAATAGGATATATGATAGAGTACACAAGGAACCTATACTACACTTTACCCTGAGGGTGGAAGATGTGTGGAAGGGATGTGGTGATAAAGTAAGTTGATACAGCATTAAAGTCCTACTACCACTCAACTAACCATTTTCGATGTTTTGGACATTTGAACTTTCCCACACTCAATGTCTTATCTATTTCACTTCCCCAGTCCACAATTCTGGATGGATCCTTCTGTAGATTTAGTCCTATTATACTGAATATATGTAAGATATGCTCCAGGTGTCTGATTATTAAATTTCGATGTTCTGAAGGTATAGGACCCTTATCAGTAGAAATAGCAAGTATACACACTAGCTCAAAACTCCGGCCTATTGTGAACTGATCTTTGGTATAGAAAGTACATATATATGTGTAGCTAATGATATATGAGCAGGGTGGTCCATTTGTGCAAGGGCAAGATATTGAAAAATATTAAAAATGTCAAAAATGTGATTTCACATATTTCTGTTCCTGTAGAAGGACCCTGTAGGTTTCCTGTGATATCTATGTGATAGATATACTCTAAATATGCATAGGTGTAGACCCCCTACCATCCTGAGGGTCCAGTCCTACAGGAAAAAAATTCACAGGGGGTGAACCACTAGGAGAGGGTAGGTATACTGCATCCCAGGGTCTTGTCCTATTACCCTAGACTCCTGATACATTGTTCCTATTGGTTAATAGATGCTGGGGATAAATTTTACAGGTACATCTACATAGAAATACATGCATGGGAACATATTCTGTGTTTTCATGTATATTTGCTATATCTATTGATGCAGTTCACTTCAGGGGGTCAAATAAGTGGTGGAATCTCTTCATATACACTTCTAAATATGTCCTGAATACCCCAGAACACTTCCCTATCAAAGGGGCAAAAATGCGAAAATGTTCTGTACCCTAGGCTATTTTGAAAGGGCCCTGGAGGAGGAGCAAGCACACAAATACACAAAAAAAGTGGTTTATTATATTATATTATACACATATATATCAAACTACTACTTATATATGAAGGAGGACCTATTGTGGTGTGGTGGTGAAGCTGCAGTGAGGTGGGGAGGGTGTGGGAATAATTATAATTGTGGGGTATATCATATTTGGCAATGTTTTTGGTGTTGTGGGGTATTTCCCACACTGTGTGGCTGAAAAATGCGAACATGTGATGTGTGGGAATAATGTGGGGAGGCCTGACATGAGCAGGTGACCAAAATGGGATGTGTTTTGTGAATTTCCGCTTTTGGAAGCCAAAATTGCGGTCATAACATACTCCACTAAATATAGAATGTATCCTGGAATGAAAAGCAGCTGAGTTTAAAAAAATGCGAAAAATGCGGCTGTGTATAAGAATAGCCCACCCAAATGTGCAGGGCATACAGTGATATATCATCTGTGTTGAATGATATATCATTACCCTGCGTGTTAGTTCAAAGGCAGGGATATATCACGGCTTTATTCTAATGGGAGTAAATGATATATCATATCCCCAGGATGTTGTGTAACGAGAGCGTGAAGATAAGGAATGGAGCAAGATACGGGTACGATTGAGCCGAACGAATATGTGGCGACGGAGGCTGAAGGGAATTGACGGTGAAGGGTTGATGGGGATCACGCTGGTCGACGTTGGCGGTGAGCTGAGGTGGCGGTTGAGGTGAGTGGTGGATCGGCCGTTTCCGGCGGTAGAAGATTGGTAATCCTTACAAGTCGGAGAGCCGAAATAAAATGCAGTTTTCGAGGTCTTTTGTGATATCCGTAAGGCTCGGGCGTGGGTTCATGTTCGGACTTTGTTGAAGAGGTGTTGTGGGAACCGAGTAAAGTCCGAGTGATAACAGGGTACCGGATACTCAGTGCACTGTGTTACATTGTTGACTGCAAGCGCTAAGCATTCGGCGCTTCAGTAATTACAAGGAGTGACACACTTCAAGTTGGTCTAAAGTTTTGTGCGCTGGGTCTGATGGCTGAAGATCGACTGCAGATCGCAGACAGTGCGTAATTGAGCTGTAATCATTTGAGTGCAGGTTACGTGGCCTATAGGGCCTGACTCACCTTTGAACAAAATAAATCTCGAACTACGAAAAATGGGATAGTACATGCTCCTCGCAAAAACCCCTCCTCTGTGGAAGTCGGCTCAGTCGGGGATCAGACTCATATCGCAAGCCTCGAGGCAGTATGTTACATTAATGTTGACTGCACGAATTCGCCGTTACCGAAAACGATCTAGACTTTTCACTCCCGCCTTACATAAGGTGCGCTATCGTTCTCCTTGTACTTACTTTATTATGTGGTGAATCAACTAATCATATCCTTCCAAGTCTGCGTCGGACTCGTGAGCACCGCTGCATCAACACTTTCACCCAGGTTTCAATTGCACACAGTTCTTCCGATGAGCCTCGTGATCTCCCAGAGAAGCCTCCATTTTCTTTCCTTTGCAATTGACTCGATAATCGTTCCGCAGGTTCCTGCTTCATCACACCCACCTCTAATCCGCTGTTCCTAACACAGGCGACATCCAAGGGACGCGCAGATGTGGACCCCTGCCATAACGTGAGTGTCCATCTTTAATCATCACTATAAGTCTATAACCTTTTCTTTCTCGACGCCTACCAGCACTGCCCTTCACCCTATCTCCTGCCATCATTCACATCCACGAATTTGCCAGTGGACTTCACATCCATCGGGTGACTCGCTTTCCAGCAGGGTGCTATCCTCGTCGCACGGAGATATTGTTGGAGGTAACGCAATCGTGTTGCAGTTCATCAAGAACGAGCTGCTGCTAAGCACATCAAATCAACATCGGCCGTTGAACGAATCTCGAGCGTTAAATGTGGTCTTGCAGACATCCACTGCCAATTGACGTGACGTCCGAGTCATTTGCGTGTGCCGAGTCTGGGAGAAGGGTACACTTCGAGATGAACACTGATCTCTCACTCGTAAGTATTTCCTACTCTATCAGGCAATCTTATGAGTCCACTTGCCGACTTATGAATCAGGCTGGAGCCAGATCGATCCGCTGTGTACATTCTTGCGGCCTACCTCTACATCTATGTTTTTTCCACTGCGCAGATAAACTGGGCTCATAGTTGGGCACAACGTCTGCACTACACCTAGACGTCCTCAGGTTACTGATTTATTTCCAGAATCGAGAGATCTGCTTGTGGCACGCATCACGCCGATGTATTTCTATGTGAAGCTGCGCATGAATATGTCGCTATCCTCTCGGTATGTTGTTCTTCCGCGACCTTAACTTTGTCGAGTAGAGTCTCGTACTCAAATATCTATTTTAATGACTGGACAGACGGTCGTTGCTTGTTGTAGCTCTGTATTGATAGCAATATGCGTATATCTTGAGCACAGGTCCGCAGAAGATTTAAGATGGAGGAGACGCCTTTCAACATCGGGCCACGCATCTAGAGGGCTGCTGTCCATGTATTCGTGGTAGAATACATAGACGCAAGGGAACACAGGGAAGATAATACGACTAACAGCTTCAACATCTACTACCTGAGCGGACTGCACATCCTGTTTTTGTAGGGATGTATGTTGAAATGACTCACTGTAGGGTTGATATTGATATTCACAGCGTCTAACAATGAATAGAGCATATGCAAGTGGGGGCATTGACGGAGCGCTGCGAATTTCCAACGTCTAGAACAGAGTCTATCATCAACTTGTTACTAATTATATCACTAGCCCCCCACGCTTGAACCGAGCGGCAAGCAGTCTGAAATCCTCATTTGTAACGTACTTTCAAGCGTGAATCGGTAAACGCAATGTGGATTGAGAATCACAAATGACATGAAGCTCGAGGTAAATAACTACTAGAAATAAAGTAGTTCAAAGCCCGGTACAATTTCATATTCGACGGAGCCCCCTTGACTTGCTTGCGTCGTCGTAATAGTGCGCCCTACTTCGAAGATTAGCCACGCCACCCTGTTTGCTTCCATAGACATATTCGTTGCAACGAACTTCTCCTCAGTGGTCGTCTCGAGATACGGGAGACCAGATCCAAGAGGCCCAAGAACAGATTCGAACTCGGTGTCTCACCTTCGATAAGTTATCGATTGAATCTAGATCCGTTCCCAGCCTTGAAGTCCGCCACTCGATTGAGGGTTGACGTTGAAGTCGCGAATGCATAAAGTCGCGGCTCATGCTTCGACTTCCGGTCCCCGACCAAAGATACAGATTGGAGGCCAAAGATGGAGTGTTTGCACAGACTAAAGGAGCGCTCCTCGAAGGACAGTGTGTAGTTTGGACCCCAGCAGGCAGACTAGAGAATCTTGGAGGAAGGAACCGGAGGAGAAAGCGCGAGTCTCGTTGAACGCGAAGATGAGAAATGGTTTCAAAGCCTGAATGGCGATGAGTATTCCATGCGGCAAGATTGTGACAGACTGGACATAGTCATGTTTACGGCGGAGAGCATCCTACACTGCAGCCTGCCATATCCGTCACAAAGATATCTCCATTAACACAAGGTATATAACAAGTGCAGATATTCGGACGGGCCTACGCGTGAAGTACATCCTAGAACGTCGTCTATGAACATTTATGGTCGTCAGTAACGAATGTGAGGGACGACAGTACGAACACCCCAGATTCCATAACTCAGATCAACATCTCGAAAGATGTATACATGCACGTTGGAAAAGGAGAAGCCTAGGGCGTCACACAGCGTGTTATGACGTTCTGGCAAAACGCAAGCCCCAGCTGACGAACTGGTCAAGATGAAACTAGGTGAAGTTCATATGAAAAACCAACGTAGCCATATGCAAGGAATTGTGTCGTCTATTAAGAAAGAAAACGCACACATCGGCATGATGGACAGAAGCCATAGGAGTGAGCGGTTGGTTGTTGGGGTTGATGATGGTCCCATGGTCAGCAGAGGGCGAATGTGATGATCCGAGTGGGCAGATCAGTCCGTCGATAGAGATGTTGCATGCTAGCAGTGGTGATAGTGAACTTCGTCGTAGCTCACCGCATCGTCTTCAAGGATAGGAGCGTGTCAAATGTTCCCTTTAATTATATTCGATCATTAAGACAGACAAAAAATACACATGCTTACCGTAACGCGATTATGTCGACTAGAATCCTCCCATCGAAGAAGCTCCACCCAAACCACAGCCTGAACAACCAACACCGAACCAAGAATTCGAGGGACGTTGCAGGTGTTGAACATGCCAGTACTGAGTGAGTCAAGTACTGGCGACCCGGGGTGGAAACATTAAGGAGTACTGATGCTTTTCGCTGAATGGCATGCAGGAGGAATGGAGTGAAATGTTTGAACCGTGACTCTAATAATAGACTCACATCTCTCGATGACAAATTTAAATTTTGAAATCTTGATTTTTCATAACTCCATTCGTAACTCTCTACAAGCACGAAGCCTGCCTCCCATATATGCGTCTGGCCATCACTCACGCGGTCATCGTCTCTATTATCCTTCGGGGACCATCCTTTATCCTGAAAAAATGTGGATTCAGAGGTCATAACCATCCAGCCCGATAGGTGCGGTACCGTCAAGTCCTGTTTGCATTCGAGTGCTGCCACGTCATGTAGGTGTCCTTGTATTGACCAGTTCACCCTTCGCTTCCTTCTGGCTCTCCCGAATATCACGCATCTGCCCAGGTTGAGCTGTTCCTCCCTCGCGGGCCCGCGGTTAACGTTCACCGACTGCCAGTATTTCACTCTCCTTTTCGTCCGCAGGCGACGCTCTTGGTGATGATGAACAAAGAACGCGAGAATCTTGGGGATGAGTGCCGTAGGTGAAAAGCTCGGCACGTTCTCCATATAACCGATATTCTCAAAGTGCCGTTGTACAGCAGGACAATCTGCTAACGATGAAAGTAGGTCCTCTCTTGCTGCTCATTCTAGTAGAAGTGCCGGAGGCTGATGATACGCTCTCAGTAATAAGTATCGTTTACATTGTAGGGATGAGGACGAGTCACTTCACATTGCAGTTGCCCTTCTGTATTTCTATGGTCTAGACGTGGTTTAGATCTGTAGTAGCGTGCTCTCACATCAATCGAATATGACATCCACCCTGCCATCTCACTGTGCCCCCGTTATCAGGATCGACAGCCAGCTTTATCGGCACGTCGCTACCCCCCAACTTTTACAAACCAAAATCCCTCTAAACTATGCACGGCTTCGCATTATGATGAAGCGCTTGTTTATTTCAGAGACCAACGAAGTTGATTGGTCTCGTCTCTGGAAACGATCTCTCCACATCCCGTCTCATTATAATATCTCTTACAGGAACGAACTCTAAGCGCTAGTCACGTCAACGCCTAAAAACAACACCACAACTTCCCACCCAACATCTATATTGTCCTCTCCATCTCCAACCCCGGTGCTCATGGTGCATGGCCTTTTTTCGCCTCACTTCCTCGCCTCGATCCCCACTATCTCAGCACTTCTCACCCGCTCGCCCTTGAGGTAGGCGCATATCGTGAGCAAGGCATCCTCGGAAGGGAGTGATTTCAACGAACAGCTGCTTGTGCATGAGCTGCTCTTGATGAGTCTTCGTTCAGCGTCGTTCGGGTAGCTGAATGACATATAGGCTGTTGACAGTGCGTTCAAGGGGTCAAGGACTTTAGCGAGCCGCTGATTCAGACGAGAGCAGACATGGCGAGGATGGTGCTGATTACAAAACGACAAGTACCGTAAGTTCGCGTCATGCTCAAAACATAACCCATACCCCCAGGACTTGCGCAGAGTCTACCCATTCGAGCATCCAGATCATCGTGCCAGCGATCAAGGATGGCGCGAGGAAAAGCGGGATGAATGTTACAGCAAGACCTGAGTTGGTTTGGAGATTTTGAATATACGGCGGACGACTTGGGGAACTGCGATCGCAACAGGGAAGGCGAGGATGAGTGCTGATTGGTGGGGCAGATAAGGACTCGGACGCGTAAAAGGCAACGGTGCAATATGGGTGTTGCTCCTCCCTGAAGATGGTGCCCATAGCCATGAGTCACGCGCATACCACAAAGAGAGCAGAAAAGCCCAGAATACGGTAGTGCAGCCAGGATGTTGGAGCAGTGAAACCTGCGATGACAGTGAACGATGGACGAGATAGGGAAGAAGAGTACGATGCGGTCTTCCCACATTGTAAATGAGTTTGAAGCAAAACACGACGTGTGTAGAATAAGGAAGACGGAAAGTGCCTTGATGAATTTCAAGGTGATCGTGGGGTGAGTTGCAGCTAGATTCTGACAGGTGTTCTGCGATGAAATCGAACTGGAGGGCATCTATAACGATAAGACTGCTTTTGTGGGTAGTGGGTGAAGCATCTGGACCTGAGCTATATGGGCCTCTGTTGGGTAGTGCAAGTCGGGTGAGGACGAAGGCTTTTGGAAGACACCGGATAGCGAGCACTTTCGCTGTGAGTGTTGACGAACGGAGGGGAGGAAGAGTCGGCAGCACCCGGCCCGCCTCGGGTAAGTTGACTTTGGCTGCCGACCTACTAACGACTCCGACTCTTGCAAACACACCACATGGACAACAAATCCTATTATCGTTGCATCGTCCTAGCGTGTCTTTCGCTGTCACGTCACTAATAAAGACCTTTCATTGAGCTTGTTTGATGAGAGAGCGCAGTGGAGGAAGCGAGGACTCGGATAGCGAGGCAAACTTACATGGTGAGCAGATCTACATTTGCCAATTCAAGACGTCCTACTACTACAATGGCATCCAACCGCAGAGCATACACTCTCGCCCAACTTCATGTACTTCTTTTTATACGCAGTGCCCACGCGCTTGTACGATCTCCAGCTGTACGCCTCTCGTTTTCTCTCACCCATCCTCATCTCATCCTCTCTAGAGCGACTTGGACACACTGTCTGAAAAAGGTGCGTTTTTTTTTGAAAAGGAGCCGCAAATGCCAAATAATTACTCGCAGGGACAACGATGTGTCGTATCATGAAGATTAGATTTGTCCTCGATCAGCGTCACAATATGGGTTGGATTAGGAGTGGAAGAGTCAAGCGATTTGGATAGTGCCACTGTTATTTAAATTGTGGGGCTGGTGGCCTGGTCTTGGAGGTCGGCGGATCTTATGGTTTTTGGTTTGGTAGTTTTGCAGGCTCATCGTACACCCTGATCTTTGCTGATCATTTCATGTGACAGAGTATTTCTCAAAAGAACAATCGGGTCCTGGTTGAATGGAGCCAATACTCTGCAGGCGGACAGAAGTGATATCATTTCTACTTACCAGCGGCAGTGGTAGAATTTGTCCTCCAGGTGTTGTTACAAGGCGCTGCTATCGCACTGTATGTGCGGAAGAAAATTCTCCACATGCTCACATAAGGTGAGCCTCTTTCATCCTTTCATTTCACTTTCACTTGCCCTAGAGTGTCCCATATCTCGGACCCGACGGTTGACACCTCCAATACCATCAACTCCCTCGACCTCCACCACGATTTTCTCCCCAGCCGCACATCATACTAGGCGACATGTACCCCAAAGGTCACTTCGACGGCACCACGAGGACCACCTGGCCTCCTTGTGTATGTTCTTCCCTCGTGTCTGACTATTCTTGCTATTTCGCCACTCTCAATTGGAGAGAACTTATCTATAATTTCTTTGTCAGATATACCATCGGAGTCTTGGCTACTGAAGATCGAGAACAACGAGAACAGCAAACCAAGATTGCTGCTACCGCTCAGCTCGTCAAGCAATTGCACGTGGACGTAGAATAGAGGTACGATGAGGAGTGGAAAGGTGATATGATGGCAAGTATCGTTACAATGCATAATGTTGCAACGGAAGCCTGCGAACCCAATCTGCTATATATGTAACGACACCTTGCATGTAACTTTCTTGCACTAATAAATATTCACATTGAGGGTTATCGAAGAAGCAAAGATATGAGTTAAAAACGCAGTGAAGAAACAATGTACGGGGCGGTTTGTCCAGCCCCACTTCTCTGTCAAATAAAATCTTCGGAACATAACTAGCTTAAATAAATAAGTACAGCGACGAAATTCGGAGCAAAAAGAAATATTCTCGGTTCCCCGCATAGCACCTGACCAGGAGTACCCAACTAGTAATCATTTCCCATACTACACGCTGCTGCTAGTTTGCACATGCACGCGCTCCTGGAAAGCAATTGAAGTCATGCCGGTTGCTGCATCGGAGTCGGCCACGAGCTTGGCGTGATATTCTCGAACGCTAAGAATCAGGCGTGGTCCCAGCACAAACATCTGCATTATCTGGAAAACTGCACGTAAACCAATGTAGATCTCGGTTCCCAGGGAATATGGGTCCTGTAGAAATGATGAACCGTTGCATGCAGAGGTCATTGACAAAATGGCATACCGCTGAAAATGTTGGAGACAAGTCTCCGCCGAGCGTGAAACAAGAAACAACAACAAAGCTAAGAGGTGCAGAACCTCAGCGGAAGAAGGGAACCACATTGGCATTGTTAGCTCACCTCGCAAAGTAAACCACGTGAGATTTTATCAACACTGTGAAGCAGTCCCCGATAATCCCTCCTGCCGACTGTCGTCGCAATTCACGGAAGTGTTTTACAGCAATCCAGAGTGCGAGACACAGTGCAAGGACCTCCCATACAGTCCCGAGTATCCAAGTAATGGAAGCAAGTTGGGCATCTCCTTCATAGTTAATAGAGCACTGGTGGTTACCAGAGAGAATGAGCTCCTCTGCTATTCGTCAATGAGCCTGGTGCACGTAAGTCTTTCATCCATAATCAAAGCTTACCTGGTGAAATATTCATTGATGTCATGACGCCGAGCACTCCCGCAGCGATGGTGGCAGTCAACAATATTACAACAAGAAATATTAACAGCTTTCTGGATCGTTGATACATGGCGTGTAACCGAGTGAGCATGATGACTGGAGTGATGTTCTGTCAAATCAATATCATTGACTCATTGCAGTTACATAACTCACCGCTCAGCATTGCATTCACGGTGATACCCCCCCAAGTTTCCAACATGGTTATAATCAGGCCTGACAAATCCAGGTGGTGATCAGCATCGGAGGATCACGCAATAAAAAGAAACTCACAGCTGTGGCAGTCATTATATTGCACCAGCTGGTAAAGAATTAGACTCACCCCTGCATTGGAGTGCAATTGATTAGACAGGAATGGCGAGCATTGGTTCAGAATACTTACTGAATCTGTCAGTGATATTGTCGGAACGTTCCCTGTATGCCGCAGGTGAGAAGAAATAAACACGGTGAATATGAAGAGACATACACAGAATCTGGATGCTTGTTGTGGGAGATCATTTATTAGTGCAGTGCCAATTGCTTAGAATTCCGAACATACACAGCATATGGTATTCCAAGATAGCGAACCTAGAATACATTCAAGTCAGCCCGACTCGCCGATCACACTTACAACACAAGCTACGTACACTCAGATACAGAGCGGTCATGAGTGACCAGCGTTGCCTCTAAAGCAAATTCGTTGCATTTTCACGTTATTCGTGTGATTCTGCTCACCCAGATGAGTTCAACCTATATAAACCATTCTAAGTGAGATGGATGCTCCAACAATGGCATCAACCTACCTCCTGTCCGAAAGTCAGGGCTGCAGAAACCATAAGAATATCAGCCATTATTGAAACTTTCGCTATCTTGCTCACCCCAATCGTACATGACCCCAATAGAGGAGGCAACTGCGAAATGTTAGATCGAGTATCGCCGTCATTTTCCGACTGACTCTCCACGAACCTACAAAATAGCTGTAAATACGGTACGCATTAATGACCGGCCAGAGACTGGGATCATTTAAGACTAGAGTCATCTTGGTAGAGGATGGGGACGAGGGAGCAGCGAAGTTGGTGGGTACTAGATATACCACCACCCAGTGCTTTCATCACCGAAATGAGCATCATGGGGGCGATATCCGTTCCTGCATTGATTGACCGAAGTAAGTACTTTCGCATGAGGTCCTGTAGAAATGGACACTCGATCTAAGGTCCCTTGATCGAACCAACGTATATGTTGGTTGTGAAGCTGCAAACCAGTCACATGCGCAGAATGTTTGAACGCCGTGAAAGATCGAAGAACTGTTCATCATTTTGGCGACTCGCTTCCATTATCCAGATAGATGCTTGCTACAGATATATCAATTCAGTTCCATGATATCAGTGAAATCGAAAAGCAAATTCACAAGCCAGGGTGTGATGTGACCTGCCGTCTGAACTGTTTTTGATTAACATCGCATTCTCTCCACTTCGCTGGATCGGACCTGGGAGCGCAACAACACCCCAAAGTTCATTCAACAAGGGAAAATTCTGTCCATATGACGCCATAAAAGTGAAAAATGAAGCAAACAGACAACTCACCTGTCCCACCCCGCCTGCCACATGCCACCCTCCGGCAAGCACAGATCTCAACGCATGATGTTTGTTCTCGTCATCCTCGGGCCGCCATCCCACAAGGATACCGATGATCGCAAACGCACTACACTCAAATTGAATTGAGCAGATGATGGCTAGCGATGTGTCCATTGTCATAGACTCGGAAAATGCGACGCCATCTCTTTACAGTGCCTTGCATATAAAACTGCGTAGTCGCATTTCCACAAACCCTATTTGTACCTATTTGCTCGGGCCAAATCATACCGAAAATACCCTGTCGGTGTGACCAGTCACATCAAATTATGCCTCCTCACCTGTCTCAACAGCTTCGAGAGTGCATCATCACCTGGCGCTATGAGCATGCAATGACTGGCTCGCAGATTGCGGCACTCGCTGGATGGAAATCCTTCTAGCGAGGGCACGAGTCTGCAAAGTCAAGGACATTAGTGAGGCTGTGACTGGTCACACCAAGAAAGGTATTTTCGGTATGTTTTGGCCCGAGCAAATAGGTACAAATAGGGTTTGTGGAAATGCGACTACGCAGTTTTATATGCAAGGCACTGTATGTATATGCACAGCAATGACAGAGCACTGGGAGAAACGAATACGCACTTGTGATCGCGGAATATTTCAAATATTTTTCAAATTGTACAGGTTTATTTCATAAAAATTTGCGGGAGATGCACCTGAGTGACATAAGATCTCACCTTTATATAGCTCGGTGCCTAATTTGGTCTCTGGGGGTTATAACCCTCGAATCCATTACTCTGCTACACCAGCAATACCACCAGCGTTACCTCGGTACTTCAGTGTACATAGCCTGGGGATTAGATCATTTAGATAACAATAGATAACGATAATCTCCCTGATAATGATTAGATCAATAACAACGCGTCCCACGAGTCCCGTGACTTAAATAGATAACGATAATCGATTAGATCAATAACAACGTGTCCCGTGACTTATCGTTTGATCAACAACGTCTCCCACGATCCCGTGACTTATGTTTTGACAGCCGTGCTGCTCGTCGTCGGACACGATGAGCTCCACCCACCCACCCAGCACTCTAACCTTTTCTGAATGATTGCCTCAAGGCATCGTGCTAGCATGCATCACATCGCCACCGGAAGATATCGGCTACGTGGCACCGCATGGGCACATTGTGTCAACACCTCTTCGCTCTGCTCCACTGCTTTCACCTTCTCTCCATCATGTCTCATCGGCGTGGTAGGCATGTAGCAGCCTTAAAACTCAAGGTCCCTCTTGGAATTCGGCATGCAACTTCGCAAACGCATGGCAAGGGCCAATTCAAGTCTGGCGCTCGAGTTGCTAAGGAGGTGCAGGACGGCCTGAAACAGCGTCGAGACTACCTGATGTGTGCGTAATCAAGTCCCTCCTGTTCGTTTATTTTATCGATCTTTTCAATAGCATTACCTACAGATACACACAGGGCATTTAGCAGCATCGCTGCGAGTTCAGGTGCCCTCCCTGATGACAACATGGGTTTTCTGACTACTGAAGACCACTGGCACGATGAAATCGACCATGATATATCGCATGAAGGAGGCGAATACGAGGATGCAGTTAGTTGTGCATTGCAATTTGCAGCCCAGTCAAAGTAAGTTTGCCGATCATTTTGTTGATTGGTGAATCGAGGAATCAATCTCAATCGTGTTTTAGATACACTAGTCACACAGGCCCACAAGCACGATGTGAGCGCCTCAGGATGATGCATGCTCATTGGGACTTGCAAATTCCACAGCTCGCCCGCACCTATCTGCAATGGAAACACAGCAATGAACATGACAGCATGGAATTATCGATGGAGGAGGATGGTCATATATTTCATGTGATCGCGGTTGGAACATTCAGTACGTTGGACAACTATGTACCTATGACATACAATGAATCAAAATCCAGAGCGTGACGCTTGTGTTTCCATACATCAGCATCCCAAGGAGCCTGCCAATGCAGCGCTTTTAAAACACAGACTCCTGGGTTGCTCCCCGGTGGAACCGTCTGTGGCTATTGAGGTCCATGCGCTCGAGCTTTACCACAGGCTACAGCGCCGTCATGCACAGCTTAGCATACAAGCCTTTACACGAGCATTATGTGATATTCATAAAGTATGTAACCTCATTTTATCTTCACGTTGCTAATGCTTATATTTAGGTGAACTATCGCACATGTTTTCGAGAACAATTCTCAATAGCATTTGATGCGTATCTCTCCATTCTCCAGCACATTCGATCGAAAGTCGATGATGCTCTTGGACATAGTGACGTGGACTGGCGGCTGAAGCACATGTGTCCATGCTGCACTTACGAGGTAAGCCGTCTCATTTCACTTACTACGATCATTTAATTGTGCGTTTAGGTCAACGGCAAAGAGATCCTCAAGCCGAAGATCCTGGCTGCCCATGACGGCAACAATTCCTGCAAGCGAATTGCTAGCGCAGCTCCATCAGATCACCGCAACTTCAACAGTTCATATTTCATTTCTCGTCAAGAAGTTGACCAGTTCAAGGATGAAGTTCAACACCATCAATGTGTCAACCATGACAAGGTCTTTTTTGTTCACTCTGTCGTTGTGCTTATTGATTTCAGTTGAGACCCAGGACGAGGATGTTGATGAGACACTGGCATCCTGCCTAACATGGAAGAGTAGCGCTCCTGATCACAAGAAGAAAGCCGCTGATATTTATGAAACAACTGGGATTTTTGCGTCTGCTTGCCGTCATGGCTTCATTATCAAAGTTTGTGAAATGGTCCGGAGTGGAGAGCTGTGAGTCAGCCTTTGACGTAATTCATCTGATTCTGACGCTCATAAATGTAGAGTGAAATATCCACTGGCCATCACGAACAGTATGATTGATGCCTATGGCAAAGACATTGGCATGGGCTATGATGTAGGATGTACCTTTGGTGGAATTGTGCGCAACAGCCCTCTCCTCAGCCAGAAAGCCGAAGAAGCTCGGATACAGTTTTGTGTCAATTCATTTCACGGCTACGCTCACAATCGATTATGTCAAGTACAGCACCACCCCCTTTATCTACCTGGTTTTGGCTTAGAGGATCTCGAAACCATGGAGCGCGTGTTCTCGTCATCAAATTCTGTCTCACGCGTTATACGCTATGCATCCAGGTACCACTGGGCGCAATTCCTCGATCTCCACTTTCAACAGTGGGACGAAGACAAATACAGTGAACTCAGTGAGTTTAATCAAGGTTTCGCATCACATTCTCGTACTAATACATAATCAGGCAAGTTTCTACTGAACAACTACAGGCAAGCTATTGGCATTATCAAGAAATACAAGGACGAGGTTTCCACGCTCATCTCGAGCCTTGAACTCTGTGAAGACGTTTTCGAATGCTGGATTGAAGAAGAGAAGAATTTTCTGACGGACCTCAAAGATGAACCTGTAGAACATGTGCTTGCGTGTTCGTATGTTCAGGCACTAATGGATCTCCAATCTGCCGAGTAAGTGATGTATCTATTTCCGTAACATTGTTTTAAACTTCACGCAGTCAAAAATGGCAAACAATGTCGGATTCATTCAGGAATATGTCACACGCACATGCCATCAATTACGCAGAAGACGTGCAATGGACATCACAATTGGAAGCGCAACGCCAAGCAGCGTTAGATGGTTTGATGGTCCGCATTCGGGCAGTTGCAGATCTGGAAGAAAGGCTCGGCCTCAAAGAGAGATGGACTTCCCAGCATCCAGAATATCTGTCAGCGCTCGAGCGGATTGGATCTCACAATTTCCGACGTGCGCTTGACAAGCTGCAACAGCTTGTCGTACAGCGTCTACTTGAGCTTTCAAAAGCCAATTTATCGGGCACAGGTAAGTGGCAGGATGACGCACCAATTGGTTTTTGTTTGTTTAACGGTTTCTACAGGTTATAAACTTCGTGTTCACATCGGCAAGGCCATCAAGGCATGAAGCCAGGCCATCCGCAATGCCCTCGACGAATACAATAAGCTAGCACCCTCTATGCTACCCCCTGCGCCGCCACTCGCCTGGAACGATATCATGAACTATGGGTTTCTGTCCGAGTTTGAGTTGCTCAAACACTCGCATTCTCAACAGGAAGTCTTAACCAAACCCTGGACGGTTCCGGGCAACCGCGAGATCGCGACAATGTATTTCAAGATGAAGTGCTCATACAAGGAGTTGACCCGCCTCAATGTGGAGATTCGTCGATTGCGTACCTTCATCCATGACGAAGGGATATTTCTTCAAGATCGAGTCACTTTTTTACACGATGCAGACCCTCTTCTGGCACATGAAGCAGAAGAATTGAGGGTGTGCCTAGCTTGTATTCACGCCACCCACATCATTCGTCTTGACACTATTGAAGCGCTCCCCGAGTTTAGTGGAGTGTGCGGTGCTGGTACCATGACATCTGATGCTGGGCTGGATGAGGATGATTAATCGCCGGAAGACATAGTGGCCGATGATGCTTTCAATGATGATATGATTCGTCTGGCTGAGGTATTGGAAAACATTGCGCTAGATTAAATACTTCATGTACTTTCATGTGTCGTAGAATGGACTCAATAGTAATGGTTTCTGTTGATGCTACCTATCTAGTATCTAGTATTAGCGATCTAAATTACATTGAGTGTACGCCTTGCAATCACCCACACCTACATGTGACTAATAAGTGTGCGCCTTGCAATCACCTACACACCTACATGTGACTAATAACCTAGCATGGCGCTTGCCTGTTCGATACGACATCTTATCAAACTTGAGTCACCCAACACGTGTTTGCCTCACTGCTGCTTGTATTAAACCCCACTACTTGCAGGCAACACAAACAGTGCGAAATGCGAGCCCCATATTCCCCTCCCGCAATCCGTCAGTGGGTGCAATCGCAAGACACCCAGCCACTAAATTGCGACATTGACTGTCAGCGATTTTCTCGTCGCTGGGGGATTCGCAAAGACAGAGATCAGTCATTCTCGGACACCCTGTCCTTGCACAAACATTTTTGCCTCAACGCAGAAGACCGGAAACTTGCCTTCCATGAGGGTATGTCAGATATAAAAGATGCAGTGCGTATTTGTTTCTATATTTACTACCAAGTTTCAACTAACAGTACCAACATTAGGCTACAGGCATGGCTCGCATCGCTGATGCACTCTTCATCGGGTTCAGTCTGCGACCCGAGTGGGATCCAATGCAGCCTCTTCACACCTCTGATATCACAGTTGATGTTGTTACCACGCGACAGTTCGAGCAGGTTCCTCACTTCAAGCGCGTTGCTGAACGACTACGAGAAACATTTGTTCAGGAAATCGCCATGCTTCACATCTGGCATCTTCAAGACAAGTTGAATAAGGTCACACCTGGACCAGGGTATCGTGTTGACCCAGAGACTCATCGGGTGATGACCAGAAACGTTCAGCTTGCTGCAGGACAATCACTCCCCGATGTCGCAACAAATGCAGCCCACGCAGCCCAGCAATCATCAGTCACACCAACTCCCACTCAGCATCGCTCGCAGTCACAGTCACCACACATCATTTTGACACCTCCCACAGCAAGATCTCAGCACATTGACCTTATCGAGCCTCGCGCATCTCCCAGCACGCATGTTGGCCTAAATGAGCCTCGCACATCTCCCAGCACTCGCACATCTCGTGCACCTCACACGTCACCCAGCACGCATGTTGGCCTGAATGAGCCTCGCACATCTCGTGCACCTCACACGTCTCCTAGCACACATGTTGGTCTTATTGAGCCTCACTCGCCAATCCAGCGCCGTAGCGAAAGCCTGCGGTACGACCAATGTAATACTGCTATGACTCGTGGAACGGGGGATTCGTGGGTGCCACTTGTAGCACCAGCAACTGTATTTGTGCCCACATCTACACCCCCATCATCACGCACTCTGACTCAACATCGCAGTCCTGCTGTCATTTCCACTGAATCCAGCTCGGATGATAGCTCGGATGATAGTTCAGATGTCTCTGATGTGTCCGCCACTGCTCTGAGTCATAGAGCCCTAGCCGCTCCGAATCATAGCCCTTCTAGCCGCCCATCTTGGATTGTGACACCGCCATGGTCACCATCTGTAAATCTACAACCCCCTCCAGCTTACTACATTAATCCTGATATGTCATCCTTCAACTTCACGTTACCGGTACAAGACTTTTTCCGCGCACGTGTTGTGTCACCGAGCACATTATGCTCAATCGACATGATTCTTGATTACGGTGCAGACTGTTGGTATGCTCATTTTGTGGAGGTTGGATTGAGTCATGCAGATGCAATTGAACTGCGCAGCCTAATCATAGAAGGACTTTCTAATGAGGAGCTTGATGTAGTTCTCATTGGTGCTCAGCATTTGTAAATAAATTTGCTTAAACGAATTGTGATGCGATATAATCATGTTACGTTTGACTGTTGACATATTTCGCCTTGTCATCCCTGTCCACTATGTCAAACCGAGTACTAACTTAGCATGTGAAGGTCCGGTGAAGGGCCAAGCTGGATTATTTTCCCTTCTTCAAGTTGTCAAGTCTTGACTTTTCTACTGCGCGTGTACACGACAATGGCTCCTATCACTCAGAAAAAGAAAGCTGCGAGGACTCAAGAACAACGGAAGCTTTCAAAGGTGAACTCCGATGCTATGTGGGCCGGTATTGAGTCAGGACGCACAGGTCTACCCATGGGTCGCGACACGCTTGCACTTGTCACCAAGCAAGTCAGCAGGTCTGGCAAGTGGAAGAATCTCGACTCCGAAGACGAAGACGACCTCCTGAGAGACATGCAAAATGAGAAGGAGACAAAGGCTAATGTTAAAGTGACTGGCCGTGAAGCAGCAACTGACATCGAGAACACGCTGGCTCGTGTTCAGCCAGAGGTAAGGTTTTCCCTCAGCTTTTGCTGGTGTACCACTAATGTCTACTACCAGTTACTCGGCCTCGAGAAGCGTACCGGGTGTAATATTATGTGGATTCTTGCCCGTGGCAAAATCAGCGACTCCTTCATTCCACGTAGCTATGCCTCCGAACCTCTCCAAACAGCATTCCTCCACCTATACAAATCAACCATCGAGTCGGTGGGTATGCAAATCGATGCCTACATCGCATCAGGAGCTGCTGGTGTTATCAAGATGACGACGGGACGCAACACAACGAAGCTACGAGGACAAGTTCGAGAAATGATCCGGGTTGGCATGCGTAAGTCTTCATAAATTTTGTTCGTATACATGTGATTGATTGATTCATTGTAATAGATGAAATTTTAACTAAAAATAGAGGCGTCTCCGAGGATTCAGTCCCCAGTGTTGCTTACAACTCATATGATGCCTTCGTCGTCAAATGGGGGGTGGAATTGAGTGGCTGGACAGAGGGCGAAGTCCGGAACCCTGGTAACATCACTTCGTCTGTCGGACTTGCACGTCTGCATGCTGCGCTAAAGAACAACGAATGCTATTGGCGTGAGCTTACTCAAGATGAGTGGGAGGCAAAGAAGGAGTCGTTCGAGCAGCAAGTTCTCAACGGCACGACCAAAGGACGTGCTGCACGTTCCGACAAGGGTATCAGTCGAAAGAGAGGTTCAGAACAGACCCATAAAAGTCGCGAGACTGTGAATACTGATGGATCAGAGGACGAGAACAACCAGGAGAATGGAGACGAAGAACCGGAGAAGATCGACACGCAGGAACAACACAAGGAACTCAATGGCAACCAACGCGAAGACACCCACCTGGAGAACGACATCACAATGACCGATGATATGATGCTGCGACCAGATTCCCTCGGTACTCTCCCTACACCTCCGCTTGATTATGACCTGGATCCCTTTGATCCCGAAGTCCTCCGCATGTTCCTCGAGAGCCAGGATCTTCCCTATGAGCCTTTGCATGGCGCAGGCACCAGCACCCTTACTCCAGCTGATGGTTATGTATTCTAGTGCTTTTTTTCATCTCCTGGCTTCGATATACGAGCTCCTGTTGGCCTTCAAGTTGTTCTCTTGTTTGCACCTAATATATCCTGCATTTCCGTCCTTCTAATCTATTATATTGTGTATAGTGTTTCTTACATGCTTTATACTAAGAGTCTTACAGAAATAGAACAGTTTTGCGCAGTATCTTGAGCTCATCGTGTCCGACGACGAGCAGCACGGCTGTCAAAACATAAGTCACGGGATCGTGGGAGACGTTGTTGATCAAACGATAAGTCACGGGACGCGTTGTTATTGATCTAATCGATTATCGTTATCTATTGTTATCTAAATGATCTAATCCCCAGGCTATGTACACTGAAGTACCGAGGTAACGCTGGTGGTATTGCTGGTGTAGCAGAGTAATGGATTCGAGGGTTATAACCCCCAGAGACCAAATTAGGCACCGAGCTATATAAAGGTGAGATCTTATGTCACTCAGGTGGGAGATGTTTTTGATGAGTGTCGGAGTGCCAGCAGCATTTCATCCAAGTCTCTTGACAAGATGGTCGCGTTATGTTGGCACGCCGTCAGAAAAGTCAGAAATGAGCAAGCAAATGCCCTAAACAAATAACTCACCTGCGGGCAATGCACCAGTGTTTCGGGTGCCGTCGGGATGGGATGGAACTTGGATAGCTTGCGATGCGATGTGTGTGCTTAGGGTCATATTAGGTCGTTCTTTTACAAATTACAATTACAATTTAAGGGTCGATCTGTTCATCTATTCATACCTGCCTTGTGCACCCTTGGCACCACTTGGAAAAGGTACCGAAGGCCTTTCAGGGTTGGTTTCATTGTAGGTAGTAACCCGCCTGAAAGCCCACCTCCACAGAGAGGCCTTCCCTTAGATCCTGTTTGGGACTGTCATAGAGCCTCCAGCGAGGAGCAGCAAGGAGGAGCGAGTTGACATAGAGCCTCCAGCAAGGAGGAGCGAGGAGGATCTCATTCAAGAGCATTTTCGCTTACGTTTCCATTTACTTCTCACATGTTTTAGATCCTCTACTCCCGTCGGTGTCACAATGTCACAGTCGTGTCTAATTCGACCTTGCAAGCAGTACTCGCCAGTGTGTCGTGTCTCTTGTTGTGTTTGTTGTGATTCAACCTCGCAAGTGGTTCTTCGACCTCACGAGCGGTTCCTGGACTTTGAGAGACTGCAACATGGAACTAGTGATGCGGAGGTTCGGTTCTGAACCGCGGTTCGAACCGCACCTTTCATGAACTGGACCGCGGTCCAGTTCAACGTTCAGAGTATAGGCTGAACTGGACCGATGGTCCAGTTCAGCGTTCAGCATTCCTTGAACACGTTGAAAGGGTCTGAACGGGTCTGAACCTTTTTGAACTGCTTCCATTTTAGGCCACTCACACATACGAGATGACATCACCCACATACGCAATACACTGAACACGACATGATTACTCAAACACGACCGTTGACTCACGCGACTTTTTCGCTTGGAATCCGATTCGCAAGGACCATGCCACACTGCCAAGGTCCGTGAAGGTTTATTTGCCTACCACTAACCAAAACATCACAAAGGAAGCACCTGATAAGGTATGGAGACTTTGGTTAATTTGGTTTAGTGCTAATGTATTTGTTAACAGGTTGTTTTCTTTCTAGGGTAGCTACATGAATTCTTCGGCACTCATGAACTGGATGGAAGTTAAAATAGATCAAATTCGAGGTAAGCTCAACTCTCTTCAAGTTTTCCCCCTCACAACATGGCTGACCAGTGTGGCCTGGGTGCAGATGGAACTCTCCTCAACGCCAGTCAAATCTGATAGTACAACGATCCCGACGACGATACTCCACTGCCAGTGCTTCCCGCTGCACGGCGCTCGACTCGTGTCCCACGCCCTGCACCCAAGCTTGTTGACCCCAACAAACATTCCTGTTGCGGATGCATGTCAGCCAACACCTACAACATCATCCTCTAAGTCCAGGCCTACGCAATACGGCCACTCGTGGATGCGCTCAACAATTCTCGCTCGTTGATCATCCGAACACTGCATTACAAATCCTCGTCAAGAACTCGCCACATATTTGACGGCTCCATTGGAAGATGTGGGAGATGTTGTCCATTGGTGGGGGGTAAGTTATATCCATTGTATCAACTGGTAGTTATTTACTGACGCACCTACCAGCATCATTCTGTGGCATACCCAACACTCTCCCGCATGGCAAGAGATTACCTTGCAATTCAAGGTTCTGCCACTCCATCAGAACGGGCCTTTTCAAGCGGCAGCATCACAGATCAGAGTTGACACAACCGGCTCACGCCCGATATCTTCGAGGCGCTCCAATTGTTAAAGAGTGCTTATCACAACAGGCATATCCAGGCTGCAGCTGAGGCTGCCACTCGTGTTGAGCCCCTTGCTCATGTAACTGAAAATGACCTTTCTGTTGTCCTTACTGATCTTTAGTTTTGCTTTGCATTAGTTTCACTTGGTCTTGCTTCATAGTAGTGTACCAGTACTCCTTACTACTAGTTATAGTACAATCGAGTAAATTTACAATGCATTCGACGTTCGAACACTGAACCGGACGTGAACCGGACGCCGTGAACGTGTTCACGGTGTCCGGTTCAGCGTTCAGCAAAATGATTGAACCGAATGCGAGGTCCGGTTCAGCGTTCGCAAAATTTCTTGTTGAACTGGACCGAACCGGACTTCCGCAACACTACATGGAACACAGTGAAAACTTTGTATTTGACACTACAAGTACTCGAATACTCGAATACAGGACATGGAGAGACAAATCATGAGCGCAGCAGGCGGGAGCACTCCAAGAAAACAAGAAACAGATGCGTGAGATGAATGATCCCAAGAATGAGATGTGTTCGCTTGGGAGGTTCGGTTCGTGTTCAAACCAGGTTCGACCACAGTATTTGAATAATTTTAAGCCGGGTGTTGCATACCCTGGTTGACGGGGCACTTGACCAAGTGTCGCTCGAAGATCGCATCATATACGTGTAGTGCTGCTTTCTCCTTGCGCAACAGATGTTGTCCTCCATGAACACGAAGCGCCATAAGCAGACGCACACCTTCGAATTTCATGCTATCCAGCTCCTCGTTGTCTTGATCATCGCCTTTCAGTATTGTCAAGAGCAAACTCATTTGGTGTCCTGTCATTTAACCGGATGTCAAGAGCATTTCTGCCATGTTGTGTTGTGAGAAAATTGTGAAGAACCGCACCTCAGGTTGCCATATGGCACTCTCCACCAGCTCAAGCCTTCAACATGTGTCTACCCATGGTTCGGAGGCACCGGTCTTGACCGCCATACGTGGCCGACCACATCCTGGTGACTGCTCAACATCACGGGAGCTTGCTTTCATGTACTGAGGCTACATGGCTTTGATGGTGGACTGCGGCACAAAATATGGCGAAGGTAAGGCTCGGATTCTTCATGATGCTGACTATTTACGAACTTGAGGTGGAGCGAGCGAGAGAGGTTGTATGAGAGTCCATGAAGGACTAAGGTGTTCACTGTGAAACTGTACCTCAAACCATCCATGCGTAAGTGATAGATGGTCTGTAATAATCCAGGAAAAGATAATGTGAGGCATCACACGACAAATGAACAGTAATCAATAATCACTCACCAAGGCATGCACAAACTCCACAGTTTGCAGATCGGTATAGATGTCAACTTCTTGAGACATAAAGAAAACCACAACTTCCGCCGCATCCGAGTCATAGATGATACTTTTCGATGGATGAATGACATCGTTTCTGTTCATATGCGTGATTGGGGGTGTTGTCAGTAGGAATCTGCAACGGAAGTTGGAGGTGTGTACTCTTCGAGGAAGGAGTGGTATGGGGACTGGGTGTGCGGAACATCAATCATTTAATCACATTGAAGGGTATCGGGAGGTTTACACACGTCGGAAAATAGCATTGGCACAAGGACATTCATGGCCGAAAGAACTTTCGGAACAATGATCAGATGAGCACGGACACATACGTAAGTACTGACTCACACAGACCACATGCATAGTAGAATATATCAGGATGGCATGAATAGAGCACCTGGTTGACCGCCAGTTCTGTATGGCACATATTAGTGTTAGGGAGACCAATCCTGTAGAGCGTCAGTCAGCGCGCATGCGTAATGTATGCTCCGGGCGACATACCCAGTTGAAACACAAATAAGAGAATAAACGGCAAGTACAATTGGACACTGCTCGAGGTCCGGTAGCAGCCTGTGATGCCAGGAATCTCGCTCGTCGCAACTGTGAAAGTGGAGAGAATATGTGTGAATAGTAATGGGGGAGGTGAGAGTACAAACAACTGTATGCATTCGACCTTAGGTTCGTCACAGCGTCCCCAAACCCCCGAACCGAACCTATTTTGTGTGACAGTCACACCAAATTGATGGCAGCAAACCTAAATGTGTGACATTTTGTTCATGGGTGGTGGCATAAATTGTAATTTTACTGTGTTTTTCTACTTATTTTCTACCTCATTTACCTTGAATATTGAAACAGCTATCTCTTTGCATGAAATTTCCTTGCGTGTGTATGTATTTTGTAGCAAAAACATGTAAATGCGAACCTATTAATATTTCTGTCACACCGGCCTCAGCCAGACGAACATCCGAACCTATCATTATGTAATGTCACACCGGGACCCCCACGAACCTAAGGTCGAATGCATACAGAATATTGAGACGTGGCAATAGCAGTAAACCAAATACCGATGAATAATACAATGATAGCCTGATTAATTCGTCAACCATGAGCTCAGGTGTGGTAAGAGGATGGAACTCACAAAAAGGGTGGACAGCATGGCTACCAACACGACCCTACTGCTGCCCCAGAGTGCATATGTTCTGAGCACAAAAAAACCTGGATGAATCGAATCAGCAGCATATGTGTTATGAGGGAACGAGAAATACATTCAGAGCAAGTGAGTGATATCACTGCGAAAGCTATGAGAAAAGAGTAGCGCTTGTCAAGGACGTGTATGTAACATTTGCCATACACATACCTGAGTAAATACTGATTAACATTCGGCATTGCTGGCAAATCATGCAGTAAGTGTCATCATCTGTGGAAGTGCGCTGCACGCTCACATACATCGGCGTTCTCGTTCGGGGCCAGGGTCACTGAAGCGCAGCATGTCAATTCATTATTAGGTCGACACTCAAAGACCAACGATGGCACTGGCGTAACCCTCGAGGCCGCACATTGGCCTCGTCGACGACAGCCTCAGCAGCGTGGGTGCCCTGCTTGGAAAGCGAGTAGCAGGAGGGTGAGGATAGGTGATCGAGCATGGTCGAAGTAGGTCGAAGTACTGCCATTGTAATGGTAGTACACAAAGGTCATGTGACACGCGCGACGCGACATCGCGAATCATATGAGGAATCACAAGAGGATCACAATGAGAATCACAATGAGAAGGGTCCGGAACTGCGCAACTCTCAAGAGGAGGCTCGTGAGATGCTCTTGAGAGGCTTAAGTAGCCAATCAGATGATGAATAAAACTCCAACCAAAACATAAAACATTGATTGTAGACCGTGTGTGGATGATAGCAGCATCTTGGGTGGTCCGAAATAACAGCATAGCAGTCTCTACATATAACAAGACCACCATTAAGTACTATTGTAAGGTAAATGACCCACAATGCTGCACTTTGCACAAAAGTGCAGTGTGGAAGGTCATTCACTTTACAAGATTCTACCAATCCTGTAGTCATGTAGTAGGACCGAAACTCGACTTACTCCCATAACTCGCTCAAGTCTCGACCCGCTTCAATCCCTTCATAATCTCACTCATGTATGTCCTCTGGCTGTCTGTCACGAACATGGATTATGTCTGTGTACATATTTTACTATTATCTAGCTACTATTATCTCCTCTGTGCAACTTTCCAACTGTATTCCGGCATGCACGCACAGCAAGATGTGTTCTAACTACCGCTGACCATGTCCATCCACTTCTTCCTGCTGCCAGTCTGCCTCGTACCCAACACAATCATCTTGTACTTGTTCGATTGATGTTGTGTTGGATAACATTAGGTTAGATATATCAGCAGCATCTTGACTGATTGAGGTCTTCGACTCGGAGCCAAGCATTGGTGACGACACCAGAGGTGTTGTTCATGCTCATCAACAAAAATGTGTATTCTACTACTACAGATAATACCACCCTACCCATTCTTCACAACGAGAGCAAGAGCATGGCCAGTGATTGATGAAGAGGTCCACAACTGTGCGATGACAGGAAGATAGCAAGGTGCGGTGAAGGTGCTTCAATGGGTGCTGTGGGAGTTATCCACAAGAAGAGACAACGCACCAGCCGTGATACCTTCAAGCCTTCAGCGTCGATAACCATCGCGTCCCTCAAATGGGCACTGGATGCGAACAGATGAGGCGACCAGCAGAGAGAGCACTGAGAAGGATAGCTCACCAGCCATGATGGAAACAGAAATGATACAGGCAAGGCACTGTGCATTGGACTTGGTATCAAACTGGGGTTGTGGAGGAGTGATAGGATGATGCCTGACGACAACTTCCAGGTGCAGGAGGGTGCAGGATGATACCAGCAGGCGAACGTGCTGGTAGCTCACAGAAGGTACCAAATGGCAACTTTGAGTAAGGATGGGTGAAAATATGTAGAAAAACTTACTAAAATAATGAGAGACGCACCGCACGAGGACACAATAGCGCAGCCATAGTGTCATCATCACTGAGATGGTCAGGGCGCAGGGTATGGGTGCTGTAGGGCGTGGTTGGGCGTGGTTGGATTGGGAGAATGTGAGAGATGTGTTGGGGGGTGTGCTGAAGGGCTGGAAGTATGCAGGAGAGCAGCACACTGTCTGGGTGCTGGCCTTGAGTGGAATTTCTTCCACAAAATCAGTGTTGAAGAAGGATAGGCCACGACACCGATGGGTTGTCAATCGTTGAAGAAGTGTGGGAGTAGTGGATGTGGTTGGGTACTGAGGAAGAGCTGGCTCGGTGCCGGCCTTGAGTGGAATTTCTTCCACAAAACTAGCGTTGAAGAAGGATAGGCCACGTCATTGACAGTCCAGTTGTTTTCCGTTGAATAAGTGGGGGAGTAGTGGATGCGGTTGGGTGCTGAGGAAGAGCTGGACGGTGGAAGTCGTCCTTGCGAGTGGAACAGCGGATGAACGACACAATGATCCGAAGTGGTTTGAGACTCGGTGCGATCGATAGAGATATCAGTTAGCAAAAACGGCAAGAACATTTGATAGACACACGTATAGTACCCAAACCCAAACCATACAAACTATCCACCTGAGATTCCGCATGAAGCTAAATTTAGTATGACAACGAGGAAAGAGAAACAGAATGAGCAGTCGGCCAAGACAGGCGTGCACAGTTTTAGGACTTACAAAGTGATGTTGAAACCCACAGACATTGGCTGGATGCCACATGTAGAACATAGCAGGCACCATCATGGTAGTTAGAAGATAACTTGAAGATCAAAAAAGGACTTAGGCACAGAAGGGCGCGCAGGAATGAGAGGGATGCGCTGGAGGTCTGAGAGGATGTGCTGGAGGTCCAAGCGGATGTGCTGGAGGTCCAAGCGGATGTGCAGGAGGTTTGAGAGGATGTACTGGAGGTCCTAGAGGATGTGCTGGAGGTCCGAGAGGATGTGCTGGAGGTCCGAGAGGATGTGCTGGAAGTCCAAGAGGACTCGGATGTGCAGATGTATGAGAGGATGCACTACTAGTAGAGGTACAGCACCTGCCTGTTACATCACAGGACTCATAGTGGAAATGGTGCTAGTGAACGCTGGGCACCACAGAAGGTATAACGTAGCGGGAAGGTGCGAGTGCCCAGGGAGTCCAACCAATGTCTGGGCTCTGTGTTTGTCTCTTGGTTTCTGTGGACTGACAAACTGAACACCCAGCCCAGACACAGTGAGCTGCGCTGCACGAGTATCTGAGCGCGGAGCCATAGAGATGAAGGTAGGAAACAACATGCACATTTCTATTTCTTAATTAAAATACATAGTATGCAAAAATCCATGTTGAGGTGGGGAGGTCCTTGGGGCTCAAGAGCAGTGCGAGGTATCCAGGTCCTGGAGGTAAAGCACGCGAGCAGCCCGGCGGGAGGGCAACAAGGTATGATATTATTTTTAGAACAGATCCTAAATTACATTGGAGAATCATGGGCCTTTCAGGCCGGTTTCCCATAACATAGGAACCCGGCCTGAAAGCCTACCTTTTGCCTCCGAAAACTGCTGCCTGAGGTGGCCTTGTGTATGTATGTGGGTGGATATGAACGCACCCCAGAACTCCTACCGATGATCAATCCACTCCAACTTTTCCACACATAATCCGCAAACAGACCTGTCTCATCCAAAGTCATTTTCACATGCTTGGAGGCATTCTCAAGAAGCGAATCAAGAATGCAGAAGCTGTGTGGGGAGGTGAATTGTGATAGCGGATACTCAGCAGGAGTACTGTCAGTCATTGGTGGTGAGGCGTAATTGGTGTAATGAGGTATGCTGGTGGATGGTAGGATTGCAGCGTTAGTGGTTCTTGCATGGGCTCGCTGCTATATGAACAAATATGATCTGCTGTTCAAAGTCGAACATGAATGGCACTTGGAGTTCCTTGGGACGTCCTGTAATCGTAGCGGTAGCGAGTTTAGATGTGGGTATGGTGTCTGTGTTCTATTGATCAGTCAACCAGTTCCGGCACTGTGCAGCACCTAAGAATGACCTGGCCTTACTTGTTTCAATATCATCAGAATAGCCACTGTATCGTTGTTCGAAACCTTCTTTTGTCTTGGATCATATCCAGAGGTGGCGGCGCATGGAATCGCCAGCAGATCAGGTATGGAGAAGTTCATTGGAAGAGTGCGGCGATTCAATGTGGAATAAGGCAGTGAGAACGAATTCGGATGCTGTTGCAATGGGTGGTAGAGACCTGGACAACTTGCGTTGAGCGTACCTTTGCGATAACAGTACTTGTTGATATCTCGCGAGCTGCGTGAGCCAACTACATCGATACCACAGAACCACACCGACACTCCGCATCTCTTGATAGACCATCACCATCAATATCTCTTCCACACATCCACAAAGAGACTCGTCCCATATAAAGTCTCTCCGCATGGTCCGTGACTGAATGCAAGACTGCAGAAGTTATCCATGGTGAAAGTCAGTAGGTGAAGTGCGGGACGATGCAGATGGGATACCTTGTTAGAAGCGTGCTTGATGATTGGGGTGGGGTTGGGATGCGAGAATGTCGATCAGGCGCTAATTACAAAGATCTGAAAAGCAATTGGAACGGCACACTGCAGATGTTGAAGCGAAGTCCGCGCTCAGACTCTCAGCTATGCCATGGGGAGTGAAACATGAGATAAGGCTCAGAGAGACCTAGAAAACGACTCCTACCCATATTGTGCACGATCACAACGGTGTCACGGGCCGCTCGGTCTCGTAATTGGAATTGCTGCATGAGGCTGTCAGGAACATCACTGCAGCTCTTGATCGTGGCATCTGTTTCGTTGAAAATGTGCTTGCCAAGTCTTATCCCTGTGCGACGAGACAACATTAATATTGAGTATCAAGAGACGAAACAGTTCAACTCACAGGCACTCTTCGTCTCGGAGTAATGGCTGATAAAATCAGCAACCTGCAAAGGTAATGATTGGAAAACCAGCTCACCTTGGAAGCGCAGGTGAATATACTCAACACCACTTTTGCATATTGATGGACCTATGCACGAAGATCAGTCGCACACGAAAATGAAATAGACACCCATACATCTGCAAGCCCGTTAGCAATGGAATTGAATATCTTCAATGGTCCGAGTATTTTTGGAAAATGTGTCGATCATATCAGGAACGGATTGTAGGTTGTCAGACACTGAAGCAATATTTTGAACAATTTCTTGAATAGTCCAGCTTCGTCTGACGCAGAAAACGATGATGTCGGACAATCAGTGGTTGGGCTGGGACCGAGCGTTAGCTCGGTTCGGACGCTGGCGAGATTGCTGCTGGGTGGGCGGGAAACTCGACATGCGGGCTGATTGAACGACTATATAATATGACAATTCATTGATATATGAAGCTGATAGTGGGTATTTATGTACAGTAGTTAATTATATATAAGCTAATACACGATGGCAAATATTATGGCATGACTACATTAAACTTGGGAGTGGCGGGCGGGTAAAAATATGTTGGTGAGTGAGGAGAGAGTAAACAAGCAAGCGGGACATTGGATGTAACAACGAAGAAAAACGAGAAGGAGACTAGACAGCTTGCCGCTCAGCTGGACGTGTGGTGCCGGTTCCTTCCGTGTGTCAGGAACCGGCACCTTTCACATTCCAGCTTCGTCTAACGCAGAAAACGATGATGTCGGACAATCAGTGGTTGGGCTGGGACCGAGTGTTAGCTCGGTTCGGACGCTGGCAAGATTGCCGCTTACCCATAGGCTGATGAACCCAAACTGCGGCGATATAAGCCAGCTAACCCAACCAGTGAGGCAGCCCTATGATGCCAGGTCACCCAGGTGCTGGGTGGCCACCTGCTCGAAGGCCCGAATGTACATTTCATAGGCCAACAAGCGCCAACGGCCGGCTAGGCGTACGATCTCTGGATCTACCTTTTTGGCCAGGTAGAAGGATGCCCCTCCTATGCGGAACAAGTGTCCAAAGGCCGTGCCCCAACCCCATGCTGTGGTGATGCAGTTGATGCGTGCAAGCGCACACTGCTTTACCATGGGACGAACGGTACCTGCGCGATCACGCCAAGAAAATAACGGGTCGTGTGGGAGAGCGGGCACAACAGAAGCCAGGTTCTGGAGTGCAGCTAGTGGGCAGAGTGGGCCTTGAGCCACGAGGAAGACGGACTGGGTGTCACCTGGACGGGCAGTCTTGGCTGAGGGTAGGTCCAGACGGGCGTAAGCCTTCCCGACGAGGTCAGTTCCTAAACAGACGTCCTTGCGAGTTAGGTGCTTTGAGGGCTTGAAAGCTGCCCTCGATTCCACTGATACCTCACCGAAGCGCATCATGCCGAAGAAGCCACAACTCGCCATCACCCAAATGCAAGCATCGAAGGGCTCTGTGAGGGACAAGGTGGCCTTGAGTGCATGTAGCATGTTAAGGGTAACGGGCGGGCAGAGGGGACGGCGACGAGAGCTGAGTAGGTTGTCTAAACCTCGGAGTGACCAATTGATCCTCGCGTGGTTGTCCTCTGATAACGGGGGGTGCCAGCCATGCACAATGTGCCAGGCACGAACTGCAGCGAGGTACTTTCTCGTGACACCAACTGAAACGGGTTCGAAAGAGATTGATGTTAGTGTACCAAGGGCAAGATCGATTGACGAGGGATCAGATACTGCCCACAGTGCGAACGAATGCAGAAGTTCGAAAGAGGCTGGGAGGCGATCATGTTCTGGTACCGAAAATATATCACAAAATAAATGGAACTTGCGGAGGCCAGCACCATAGCTAGCAGTATCACGAAGAGAGGCTCTAGAAGCCAAGCTTGCTATATGCTTGATGATTGGATGGGCAATTGTAGTGGGTGGTGGAGTGTTTGGCCCCCGCCATAGGAACAAGTGTTCATCTGCACGGCAGTGGGGACGGAAAGGGGAAGGGTTGAGGCTTAGGGCCCGAGACGAAGCAGGTGGCGCTGGAGGAAGGGCACTAGTGATGGGAAAGGAAGGTATGCGAGCAGATGCTACAATGATGTCAGTTTGTCTGCTAGGTGCTCTGGTAAGGGGAAAGAGGCTTTCTGGGCCACAAGAGGGAAACCTGCTAAAAATGTTGCTATATCGCCACGGGAAAGTGCGTCTGCGATGTTTTCTCGACTGGGTACATACTCTGTGCGAATGCGAATATCGTGTTGTGCTTGCAGCGCGAAGATGTGCTTGAGGATGATGTTGGTAGTGTTGCTCCGTGATCGACCTTTGTTGGTTACGGCGACGATTCCCGTGTTGTCTGAACGAACCAGGAATACATGTTTGTGGGGGCCGACATGATTCAACAAGTCTGCAGCTAGTAATGAGCGAGGGAATGGGTCAGAAAAATATCAGCAACTAACTGAGGTGCAACGCGAGACGAAGCCCTAATTCCACAGCGACGGCCTCCGCCCATTCGATGTCGAAGGCAAGACGTGGGCCTACTCGAAAACCTGGTGCCCAGCGCCAAGCTGCCCAAAACTGGCCGACAACCACACCGACACCAAACGAAGTGCTGGCATCTCCCCACCAGCCAATATCGAGGGGGGACGAGGAACGAAGGTGGGTCTCGTTCGGCAGAAGCTGTAATAGATCGGCAACCCACCGAAGGTCCTTGACTAGACCTGGCGAGGGAAATAGACGAGCCCGTGGAGAGCGGAAGGATGGTGCGAATATGGATAATGCCCGCAAGAAAGGGCGGATCATGGGGAAAACGCAAGAGATGTAGACGAGTTTGCCATGTAGGCTGTTTGCATCCTCCATGGAGAATTTTGCACCGTGTTCGAGCCAAGAGGCTACCAGTGCTTGAGTTTTGGTGAGCTTCTCGGCTGGGATGGCGACTGTTTTCTTGTCGAGGTTCCAATCGAACCCTATGTAATGCTGTATGGCTGCCAGCCGGCGAAGCTTCTCGAGACTCCACGGAACGCCACAGAAGGCAGTGAGGGCCATAAAGTCGGCCTCCGACCAAGACTGGTTTGGGAGACGGATGACTAGAAAGTCGTCCACCCATTTGCGAATGAGGTCGAAGCCAGCACGGCTGTATATAGCAACTAACATGTCGGCAACGGATCCAAAGACCCCCGCGCTCGATGTCAAACCGAACATGAGGGCTCTGTCCACATACACCACTCCTCGCCAAAACACACACAAGGAGTTCTGCTGGCAAGGTCGAACAGGGGTGATGCGGTATGCTGCCGATATGTCGAACGTCGCTGCTAAGCAGCCGGGTGGTAAGGAAAGAATTAGCTCTGCTGTGCTGTCGAATGAATCCCATATCGTGGGGAAATCGTCGGCTCTGATCCCAGCATTGACGGAAGCCAGCAAAGGATCGTTTTGGGGGTACGATAAATCCTGGACCAGGCGAAACTTGCTGGAGTGAGGTTTCGGTACTAGGCCTAGAGGCGAGGATAGAAATGGCCCGATTAGAAGTTCGAGTTCGTCTGGAGAGTATCCACGCGAGTAACGACCGGCGTCTTGCTCGCCAGCTATGTAAGAGTCGATGAAGGAAGGATGTAGTTGGGAAGAGGTATGATTCTCGAAATAAATGAGTCATCAGTGGTTTGTTGCGAATTCCAACATCAAAACCGCATCGGATCCCGGAGAGTATGTGCGTCCAGTCATTCAATATTCCATATTTACAAAGAAGATCTTCAACACGATCTGCTATTAGCGGGGTGATTACTGTGTGAGGGTCAGGCTCGCTGGTTGCAGGTACCGGCTCCATGCCCTGGATCACCACAGATACTACACCCGTGGAAGTTGGTGCAGTTGGTGCCGAAAGAACAGGCAGCGGACTTGGCCCAGTTGAAGCAGAAGTGTTTGCCATTGGGCGCTGTGAGAGCGTGATGGCTCTTCACTGATGTTGCGAGCGGCGCAAGTGATTTGCCTGCGGAGGTGGATTCGGCACTGCAGTCTCCAGGCAGGTGACCGGAGTGCCCACATCGAAAGCAATGAAGACGAGCTCTCTTGCGAGGAGTTTGCGAAACTGCAGATGAAAATTCTGGCAGCGCTGAGCGCTTGGATGGCGACGAAGGGTGCACAATGGAGGCCTGTGGTGCTGCTAAAGACATGCGGGCTGCAGCTTGCGTGGTGACCAAGGTGAGGGCACTCAGATCTAAACCCGTCAGGTCGTGTGCAGGGTTCTGCGCTGCGAGTTCCCTCTGCGAAATGTCGTATTCCTGTGCTATATCCCAACCGTGGGACGATGCGAGATCTGATACGACCCTATGGTGTGAGGCAAATGCAGCACTCCTGCTGGCACCGTGATGAAATGCGACACGCTCCTCCACAATTCTGGAAGCTGTTAACCACTCATGGAATCTGATAGTTCGTTCCCTACTGCGGTCTAAACCTTTGGCCATAAGAATGCCTTGGGAGTTAAACGAAAAGGCTTCTTCGCTGCTGCAAAAGGCATGAAGACGAGCTGCCGGTGTGACCGAAATATAAGGGACGTATTTGTATTGTTGCACAGCTTCGTCTACCTTGGGGAGAATGACTGTGGGCATGTCAATGAGTATAAATGCTTTGACAATGTAAATTTTATTGAAAGACACAAGTATAACGAAACTCGCTGGGATCAATGTGGATCCCATGAATCGAAGTTCACGACGATGAGCTACCTGCGACAGGTGCACAACGGTGTATGTATGATGAAGTGAGACACCATATACTCACTGGCATCAAGAGGGTTGACTTTAAAACCAGGAATCAGCTCTGGTAAAGGTACTTTCTTTGCATCTAACTGCAAGGCTGCTGCTGCCGCACGTGCTCGGTCGACTGTTGCTGGGTCAGCGAACAGGGCTGGCAGTGGATCGAGAGGAGCCTGGGCAGGATGGTGTGCACCATTGGCTTCCTCAGCGTCCAACTCGCGTAGCCTGGCTTGAATAGCCGCCCGTTCAGCCAAGTGGTTAAGTGCATCTGGGTTTGGTTGAGCAGCAACTTGAGCAGCTGGTTGAGCTGCAACAGGTTGGATGTGGCCGGTAGCAGCGAGAGGTTGCTGCTGGCCACCAATTGGCGGTTTGGCAACCGGTTGAGGAGCATTGGGCCGAATAGTGCTTGAGGGGCGTGACCCAGGAGCAACGGCTGGGGGCAATTCGGTTTGGTGTGGTGATGGAGGGAGCTCCAGGCGTATTAGAGGTAGGCGTCGCAGATGAAGATGGTTGATAGCGAGAAGACGAAGCAACTGGCTGCTGGACTGTAGGAGGTTGCAAGCGTTGACGATCAGTTGAAGGCTCTGGCAGCTGGGTTTGAGGAGGGGATGGTAATGGCTGAGAGAGCTGAGGACGAGCAGGATGCCCACCAAGGCTGCTATGTGGAGCTGCGCTGGAGGGTGGTGCTGATGAACTGCCTGACCCTGATGGTGGCAGGGCGAGACCCAGATGGCTGTGGGTCATGATCTGAAAATATGTCGGTGAGCGAGGAGAGAGTAAACGAGCGAGCAGGACATTGGATGTAACGACGAAGAAAAACGAGAAGGAGACTAGGCAGCTTGCTGCTCAGCTGGACGTGTGGTGCCGGTTCCTTCCGTGCATCAGGAACCGGCACCTTTCACATGGCTGATGCCTGTGACACCTGTTTGGGCATGCGTGAGCTTTTCTGTCACACGCCTCATATCAGGCGGCGATTCGGCCTGATGATGGGCCTTGGTACATTATTGAAAGAGAGAAACAATGCTGCTCGAACTCACCTTCGCAATATCTGCATTGGAGGACTGGTCAAAATTCGGTTCAGAAGTGGAACATCAGGAAAACCCTCCCAAGGCAAATTAGGCAGAATTCATATAAAATAGTAACATTAGCATAATCACAGCTGTTTATCTACAAAGTAGCTAAAGATGATAATGTTAGACGAGTTTTTTTTCGAACATGGCAAGAATTATTGAGAATTATCTGAACATTGAAAAAGTATATCTATCTATGTACGAGTTCAACCAGAAGGTATCACAGTCCTCAAGCACTGTATCACTCGTCCACTCTCGTGGGGCTATAACACCAAACCTCGGAATAAGATGAACACTGCGCTCGATATTTGCTATTGGCACAATACTAGCCACAGTATCACCTCCGCGCTGTGATCACGAGAGCTTATATAGCCCGCTATTGCGGTCTGGAGCTGGCGGAAATGGTGTAAACCATTCAACATACACAAGGTGAGTAGGAAGATGGACCGTTGGTGGGAAGAGCAGTGGGATGGATTTTGGTGGGAAGGTGAACATGACTCGAACTTGACCGACGCGGAAATCTAGGATCAATACAAAGTAAGTAACTAACACTGACTGACAGATAACGCACCTCGAAGATCCTTCGAATTCATACCCACCCTCACCAGAGCTGTATCGGATCGGCGAGCAACAAGGCGACATAAATGCCCAATTCACGTCAGCAACTGCTGACGTGGCTCAGACAAGTACAGATGATGGATGAGAGTGGAAGGAGGGAATGGGAACGGCGGATCCGTTCTGCGCTCAGTCCTCACCACTGTGAGTGTCACCAGCGGTGGCCTGAGCCGCGGCCTGAGTTACTGTAGATGTAAATTGCAAGTATTGGTTAAGATATAAACTTGGAGTACTTACCTGTAAAGATACCCTGAAGCAATTACTGGCGGGAGGTGCAGACAAGCGCATGGACAAGCACAGGACAGGTGAGCGTGAACGAGTGGAAACACAGCACTAGTACTCGTAGAAATGGTACTACAGTAAGTACTGTATGTACACAGTGAACTTAGAGTTGTTTGTGTAAACAGTCAATGTTGACTAATCGTGGAAAAGCTCCCACGGTTGAATTCAACAGAAATATTTGCGTGTCCCTCCAATGTCCTTCACACCATAACTCACTTAGATGTCTGTGCTGCTGCAGCCGTCGCCGCCATCACTCCACAATCTTCTCAACAGAATGGTGCATTGCCCCCAATGCCCTCAACATCACAACCTATTCCACCTGCGCAGCTGACGAATTTCCCTGACACAACGCGTATCAGTGGAGGCGCTGGCAGCCGCGAGCTCTGGTATGTCTGTCCCATTTCCCTCCGTCTGAGCCATCCAACCCCCCTGCAGGAATTCGGTATCGACATTATCGGTGAAGACAACAAGACCACCATCCACCACAAAGTTGCTGCCCGCGTCATGTGTGTATTCACTGACGAAGATGCACATCTCGCTGTCCACGTAGAGGCCATCCCAACATCCGCCTCTCTTCCTCCCGACATCCAGGTGAACTCCAGAAGAGCCGTGACACTGGCGCAGAACTATGAGCTCTTCAATACATTCACGACACGCTCGGTGGTCTATTCCCGCCACTCTCTTTATTCCTACATACTGACTATCTCCCTTCCCCATAGCCCCAAAACCTACCACACTTCACCCAATTGCTCCCTCCCATGCGTTCACAACAAGCCTCGACCACCTCTGCACCCACACCCGCATCTGCCACGCCCGCAAACCCAGCACCCCTGCACCTCCCCCAGAGCACCCTGACCTTTCTCCTTCGAGCTCGGGCCATGTTGACTCAAGTCGTTGCCCACTCTTCGCAGTATGCGACTATCTTTATCCTCCTTCGAGCTTGAGCTATGCTGATCCATGTCGTTGCCCACTCTTCGCAGGATGTGAGTGTCTTGATCCTTCTTCGAGCTGTGCTCAGAGTTATATGAGACCCAAGCCAGCCTCGCAAGCCATGTCGACAAGGTCCGCGCCCTTGTCCCATTGCTGGCACTGGTCGCGACATCAGTAATGTCCATTCCCCTAGGTCATTGAGCGGCACTGACTCGTTTTTTTCAAGGTTTAACGCACCTGGGAAGTTTCACCACTTGATGGCCGATGTTTATGAAGCTGTACAGTAAGTTTTAAGTTCGCTGGTGTGCGTGGTGCCGCCGCTTCGATTTGTATATTGACGCTGCTGGCAGGGTGTTGACTTCTACTATGTTGGTCTATGCGATACAGTGGCGCCACTGCCAGTGGCCATGGTGCTGAGCTTGAAGCATTCGAGTTACTTGACCTCGACAATATGGAAGAAGACTGAATCATCCCCCGCTCGTTTCATGGTGTACAATATGGAATTGTGAAGCTGGTACATAGTCTCCCGGTGGTCATAGCGCGTGCTGTTATTTAAATCAGCCTACTGCCCATATACCCATTTTTAATCAAATTTAATTTTGTTCTTGTGTCTTATTCTGTCTGATTCGGTTGGAATCCACATCTAAGATCAACTAATCAATTCTACAAGTTCTGATAATGTGTTTGAATTCCTGAAAATAGTTGCTAATTCTTGTGTTTTTATAAGGGGGTAAAAAAAACCGAACTAATCTTGCTAAAACTTGAATTTGTAAAATTTAGACATAATGATGCAGGATCAGTTCTAATGTAGCATTTTTCTGTAAATTTGTCTGGGGAGTGTTTTCCTGATGAAGCGATGGGTGAAGGATCCTATGGCAGTTAGATCACACACAGAACGTACCGAGAGTTGCACATACCTGGCTTGTCTGAGAGCATAGGAGATCCTGCGCATTGAAAGTTGCAGTTGTAAGTTCAAGGTTCGGAGACTGTCGAGCGCTTTGAGCAGAATGGTTGTTCGCCCTGCTGAGTAACTTGGGAACCAACCGCGAGAATGGTCCATGAGATGCATTACTTGAAGGCGAGAGAGAGGACTGCTGTAATCATCAGAAACAATATAGTTGTAAAAACGAAAGTGCATACATTATTGGCTGCCCTCTTGTCTCTCTCCCCAAATCACCGGCAGGTTCTGGATGACTTTTCTTCAGCCATCCCAAGGGTTTCTTCTGAGGGGGATCATCTTCATCATCGAGTAAGTTGAAAGGACATCTGAGTCACCTGACCGTCACCGCTTATGTTACTACTTAGTAATATTAGCACATATGCTACAACATTCCTAATTAGAGGGAAAAGCCTACCACACAAGACTTCAGCGATTTCCGCAGCATTTACCAGTGACTTGTAAGGTATTTTCTTGCCGGCTATATACCCAGCTATACCCGGTGTATAGCTGGGTGGCGATTATTATGCTTATGTACTAATCAGCAGCCGGCAATTCCTGTCAGTTCTCCACACTGTCTCCCATGACCTACCAACATGCGAGCTCATCGTCGACGACGATGAGCTCACTTATATGGCTCATATTTATGCCTTTTTCAAGCGCTTTTTGCCTCTGTGCATGGGAGCCTGTCTACCTTATCTCCACCAGCAATATCCGGCATTAATTTACATTTATAACGGTCTATGTAATGTAAGGTATGTTCATGTTCTGGGGCAAGCTTACTAAGCTTTTTCCTAGTCATCTCCACCCCACCGTCGACGATGGGGAAGCAGCCCACTTTCCGTTCGACATCGCGCCGTGTGACTATGACAGTCCTCCGTAGCTCTGGTCCACGTACTTCTTCAGCCGGACTCATTCGTATTCGCCGTGATCGCCTTGAAGCTGAACACTTGAGAGAACAACAAGCCTGTGGTAAGCCGTACTCTTGGTCCTTGTCCTTGTCCTTGCATTTACTTTCTTCCCCTCACCTGTCTCCAGATCAGCGCATTTTTCTTGCTGCTGAGGCTGCTATTGAAACAGGAACTGTGTTTGATGCCGACAACTTCCATGACACCTTACAGGACAATTTTGATTTGACGGCGCACAATTTCGAAGACTATGACAGCGATACCAGTACCAGGAGCGATAGCAGTGGGGCCAGACCACTCCGATCAACTGAAGAGAATCTTTTCTCTTCATATGGACTCCTGCGATTGAACGCCAGGTAAGTAATATTCTACAGTTGATTTCAGATCATCACACTTGTTTTTTTACAGCTGTAATCGACGCCGTAACGACCAGCGCACACGGGAGGTACGCAATGCAAATATGCATGCAGCCTGGAGTGCTCAGATACGAGAGCTCGCGGATGCCTATCTTCATTGGAAACATGGCCCTCGCAACAACACAAATGCAGAGGGCCGTCAACCAGTACACCACTTCCACGTCAGACAGATTGATGTGTTTGGTATGTACTCCAAGTTATCTCATTATGATCAATAGGTCTTACACAGTATAGATTATCATCCAGTTTGTGAGATTGCGCAAAATCACGAGGAAACAGCCAATATAGCATTATTGCAAGTTGGCCTCCTCGGGTGCTCTCCTATGACTCCCAACAGTTGCGATCACTCTACAATGTCTCGAACTTTACCATCAGCTTCGACATTGTTGACAGTCATCATTCAGTATCCAGGCCTTCGCGAAAGTATTATGTGCATTACACAATGTACGTCACACCACTCCTGATTATGATACTATATCGGCTCACTGTTCAGTTTAGGTCACATATATCAAATCATTCCGTGAACAATTTGCAATTGCTTTCGATGTCTATCTTGCTATCATTCGCGAGGTCCAATCACGCATTGATGTGGCGCTTGGCCGATCTGACCCTGACTGGCAGCTTCACAACAGCTGCCCTGCATGTACCTTCAAGGTGAATAGTATGAGCGCCCTCTTTTTCATATCTGAATTCGTTTGACAGCAACCTGACGAAGTTGCCTTATTTCCTGCATCTCTCAGGGCTGTGGACGGCAACAATTCTGCGAAACGAATGGATAATGTAGGCTTCACTGACCGCCGAGTTTATCCAAGTAGGTATATGATCGTGTCTTCTGATGTGGATAGATTTAAAGATGACGTACACTTACGTCCTGGTGAATGGAGCGCTGCCAATCAGCCCAACCAACTGAACGATTCTCTTACTTGCACAGATAATTGGCAAGCAGCAAATTCTGCGTCTGGGAGCGAGAACACCGTCCGCGTATTCGAGCAGACGGGAATATTTTTATCTGCATGTCGCCATGGAATTATTCAGACTCTTACAGAAATGAGGCGCAGTGGAGAGCTGTACGTTTTTTGTTTTTATTTACGTTATCAAGTCTTCATTGCTTCTACTAGGGCAAAGTACCCACTGGCAACAATTAATAAACTAATTGACGTGTTTGGCGACCACCTTGGCATTGGTAGCAACATCGGATGTAGTCTCAGGAAAACGGTTGCTGCAAGCTCGATTCGAGAGAAAGCTGCTGATCATCATCTTATCCTTGCTGTCAACACATTTCATGGCCACGCGCACAATCGCAAGTGCCAGCTGCAACATCACCCTCTTTACCTTCATGGATTTGGGCTCGAGGACTTGGAAACATGCGAGTGTGTGTTCGCAGCCTCTAACGCTGCAGCGCCACTTATATGTCATGCTTCGCATTTCCATTACGTTCAGTTCCTGGAGCTTCATTTCGACCAGTGGGATATCGATAAGTACCTTGAACTTAGTAAGTGCGCCACTTAGTATGATAATTTCGGGTCATTCAATCATTTGATTTAGGCCGGTTTATTCTGAATAATTACAAGCAAGCACTAACTGTGATTTCCGACTACACCAAGGAACTCGAAGCTTATCGCGCAACATTCCCCGGGGAGGGACTTGATTTTGAAAGTTGGATTGCGGAAGAATTCGCTTATCTGGAAGCTGTGGCCGTAGAGCCTGCACAGGATGCTACTGCAGTCGAGTATGTTGAAGCGCTCGAGAAGCTCGAGAAGTGCCAGTGAGTCATTTTTTTTTAACTTTGCATGATAAATCATGAATGTGTTCCAGGGCCGCTTTTGAAGCTTCACATAACAGTCAATTTATGTCATACACGCTGTAGAGAGTAATATCTCTACAGGCTCGTATCCCCTCATTTGTACATCGACCTCATCCCTATCCCAACACATGCATAGTTCTATAGAGACGCACACTACACGCGCGACCCTCCACAGTGTTCCGCAACCTTCCGCAACATGCGCGACGACCCGCGACATTGCGCACCCTTCCGCAGCCCAGCGCTAAGTTTGGTATACCCTCCCATGTCCTGTCCTGTATGTCCGGTACCATTGGTGCGTACTCTCACTGTCATCTCCGTCTCTGACCACATCCAGGGTCTTTTACATAGTGTTACATACTTATCCGCTTCCTTACGCGCTTCCGCACAGCCTATCCGCTTCCCTTACGTTTCATTACCCTGAGAGCGCGCGTAGCGACTTACATATCTAGTAGACTCAGAGGATTTCGGACTTACTTACTTTTCCCTTACTTGGACTCACTATCAGTTTTCTGTCTAGTCGCGCTTAGAGCGCTAATATCATTACAGCTTTTGTCTATCTTCTTCTTTGTCTTGTGAAGCCTCGTTCCCCATCCAAGGAGAGTTCCTACTATCCTCCGCCACTCTTCTCCTATCGCGCACGTACCACACGCGTTCCGCGTGTTCATCACATCAGCCTTGCACCTTCGCGCACTTTCCAACTTGAGCCTTTCTCTTGATCCCTCTCATTATTTAGGGAGATTGACTCAGTAGCATCCCCTAAGGGACGATTCTACTAGCTCGCCTCTCGAGGTAGATATTCTTGTGACTCCCCGGAGTTCGCATCTCTATTTCCTCACCCACAACGCCCTCTTCATTTACGCAAGACTCGGGCCTTAGTCAAGACACTTTGCATGCGACAAAGCAAGGACATGCAGCTCGACGTGCTGCCGAGCGACGCCTGCAAGTCCAGATAAGTGTTGTCGAGGATATCGAAGATCGAATGAGTGTAGTCACACGATGGTCCCCTCAGTCTCAGGAGTATATCAAAACACTGGAATACAGCTGAAAGCATCAATTTATTCGTGCTATCAAAGATCTTGAAGGTCTCGTTGTGCAACGCATGTTCGAGCTATCTAAGGCAAATCTTGCATCCACAGGTATCTATCAGTCTTCATGTATATTTTGCCACTCATGTGATTCTAGGCTACAAACTTCGGAAACAGATCTCCAAAGCCATCATGAAGTGTTCTGGTGCGATCCGATCAGCGCTCGACAAATACAACAAGCTCGCTCTCCCTCAAAACCCCCAACGGCCTACCCTTCAATACAGTGAGGTCATGTCTTGTGTGGCTCTCGGTGAGTTCGAGATTCTCAAGTGCTCACGCCATGACATACTTGCAAAGCCATGGAGCAAAGGCATCCATCACGAGATGACGAATAAGTATTTCAAAATCATTCGCGCGCAGGAAGAAATAACTCGACTGAATGTTGAAATACAACGCCTGCAGGCATGGGTTGACATGGAGGATTCTGATATTGAACGGGCGGCTACAGAACTCGATTCGACGGATACGCGACTTGCTGCGGAGTTGTGGTTACTGTACCATCGTCAACACCGGATTAACGATGTGCATCGCAACTGCCTTGCACACATATATAGCTTACCAGGTTACACCGGTTCTATCCCCTTGCAAGTGAACACAGTGGTCGCTGGCAGTGAGAATGAGGAGGAATATGATCCAATGTTAGAAGGCGAGGCGTCGGCACGGTTTGAGTCCTGTATTCAGCAGATTTCACAGTGATGTCTAGTTGTAGCATGATGTTGCTTTGACAATGTACAAGAACTCGATTGGTTTCTGAAGGTGTGACACTTGGTGTATGGTTTTTAGATATAATGTTCTATGTAAAGCGCGCTATGCCATTCATCCAGGCGTTCAAGGTAAAGACATATGACCATTACGAAGGAGTTACTGCCGTATCTCCAAAAGTCTTTGAGTTTGGAAGATGTGGAAGTCTTCTCTGTTGAGGAGGTTTTGCAAAGAGAGGGTCCTGGTTTCACGCACACTATCGTAGAGTCCTCCAAACCTGGAAGCCCTGCCTTCGAGTATCGCAACGTATAGAGCTTCTCGATCTGTTCTCACAATACCATCACACTTGTAATACTTACAGAGTATCACAACGTATATAGAGCTTCTCAATTCGTTCTCACAATACCATCACACTTGTACTTACAGAGTATCGCAATGTATATAGAGCTTCTCGATTCGTTCTCACAATACCATCACACTTGTACTTACATGTAAAGAGTATCGCAACGTATAGAGCTTCTTGATTCATTCTCACAATACCAATATTCATCATACTTGTACTTACAGGTCAATTGTACTTTCATCACAGTAGCTAACAACACAATTAACAAGGCTTATCTGCTCTTCGTGTTGTATGACGTGAAAAGTATGTTTACGACGATCTATAGATCTCAAGGATTGTCGGCGCTATTATCACGTACAAAAAGATGGAAGGCGAGGATGTTTGAGTCTCACGAGGTCTCGCAGGTACTACTAACTTCCAAATGCTTGATACTCATACTCAGGCTGCGAATCAAAGCCAAGATGGTTGTCTGCCTCGACCAATTCATCGGCTACAATACTTAGATCTTGCTTTCTCTAACGACGACACAAGCTTATTGGTAAGTCATTTTTTTCTACATAATCATCACAATTCTTATGCAAAGCTAGCGCGACTACCTCGCAATCCAATTTCATGCGACATTTGACTTCGCATACCCACCACCTAAAAGAATTCATATTCATAAGGAAAGCGAGGCAAGCCACAAGACGTTCTCACTGTTCAATCACCGGATATCACACTGCTCGCTACTTCATCCCATCCACCTGTTCCTGCTATTGCAGACGCTATCACTGGAATCTCCAAGATACTCCAAGATCAAGTCTTACCTGGGGTTCGCGATGAGCTTTTCAATGGTTGTTGGACAGCTGTGAAGATACCGCCTCATCTTCAGCAAAAGAGTAAGTGATCCGCGCTGGATCTTTAACTGAATCTTATTTCTCACTTCAATACCGGCACCCAAGTCTAACTCTTGGTGCCATTGCTCAGGCCACAACTTC